>NW_007726897.1:177851-188694 GCF_000696425.1 Galeopterus variegatus | reverse complement strand
AAAAAAAAGAAAAGGAAAAAAGACAATTGAATGTGAAAGCTGTCCACTATGAGGCAGTCATAATTTTGGCTTTGGACTATAGAAGAAGATAATTTGCCCATCACCTTTGAAAATCCCTCCTTCTCCTCTTTTCAGGTTACTGAAGAGAGTCATCCCTCGCCAGAGGCTTGATACTCTTCTTGAGAATGAGGATATTGTTTCCTGTTTTCAGGAATGTCTCCATAAATATTTATAAATTGATTGATTATGTCTGCATTGCCCATCAAATCGTATCTACCATAGGTATGTACATGTAAACATCCTGCTGTAAGACATATTTCCTAAATGTCATATTGAATATAAAACAGAAGAAAATGAAGCTAGGGAACAAGCACATGTTACACAGACGTGCTGGTTTTACTGCACCGCCTGGTTCAGAACCAATGGCAGAAATATGCAGGGACTAATATACTTCAGATGAACAAGTGCCAGAATCCGTGTTTGCGACTAAGTAGAAATAGCTTTCCGTAGGGAAGAAAGTGTGGAGGAAAGGGGGAGGGGGTAAGAAGGAATGTGTAGAATTATTGAAAGAACATCTGGTTCAATTAAAGAATAAAACCTTTAAAAAAAAAAGGCTGGGGGCCTGGATGTCCAATTTATGTTGATGATGTTTCATAAGAACTGTGACTATGTCCTTTTCACTGCTGCGGTCCTAGTGCCACAGCAGGCACAGGATAATACTTGCTGAATGAATGAATGAACGAATGAAACTCTAAAAAATTTTTCTGTGTATGAGGAAACCCATTAGACCTATGGTTTTTTATTTTTATTTTTTTTTCATTTTAAGGGGCTTTGATCTGCAAGTTTTTTATTTAGACCTATGGTTTTTTAAAATCAAAGGGCTGTTTTGGTTTTGTTTTGTTTTAGATGTTGAATTCTCTGTTCAACAACATCTTGCTGAACATAAATAAGGGCAGAGCTACAATGATACAAGCCCAAATGGTAAGTCCAGTGCCATCATCCAATCACCTCTACCAGCCACATCCCTCCCCATTCCAGAAACTGCAATTCACTGGATCTGGGTAGAAGCACCCAAGGATTGGTGCCCTTATGAAGCTTCCTAAGTGATTCAGATGCAGAACCGAGCTTGGAAACCTGCAGCTTCTGGGCTCCACTGGGTGCTAGACTGGCTGCCCCATGAGGGCAGGGAGTGTTCACATTGTGTCCCCCACAACCGGAGGGCAATGTCCACCTTAGACCCCAGCACTATTTTCCCTACCTCTGTCACCACAGTTTCATGTTTTTGGTCTTCTAAGCTTCCCTCAGAGCTGATTTTGGATCATAGGTATTGTTTGGAGTTGTAATAGATGCTCAGTCAATGTCTGTTGACTTAGCCTAGCTCTCAGAAAATTTGGAGATAGCGCAGAAAGAGATTTTTTACTTCTCTTCATCTGAAACAGAACTTTCCTCCTTTGAAATGTCTCTGACTCATTTTTCTTCACAGCATCCCAGAGGGTGGAGAAGAACTGACATTTTCATTCTTATTTTATAGATGGGGAAACTGAGGACTAGAAACTTTTATTCATTTGCTCCTTGTCAAGAAGACAATTTGATACCATCACTTTGGGGGTTAGAGAAACAAAGGAAGAAAAAGGCAATTGGAAGCAAAGCTGGGACTGGCTTCCATGGACAGGTTTACAGTGGTTGGCTCTCCTTAAGCAACAAAAAGAAACATCTTTTCTCAGTAGAGTACATTAGATCAAGCCCCTATACAAATGTCTGCTATTTAGAAGAAAACTGGTAATGTATGGTCATAGTACAATCTCATGATTTTGTTGAACAATAAACACAACCCTATGTTTTATTTGAAAGATGATAAACTTTGCAGTTAATGTTATTTTATACATTTTTCGGGCCCTTCAGCCCCTTGCATGAAGAATCTTCCTCATCAGCAGTATTTGTATGTATTTGTATATTGCATTTCCCAGTTATTTTCATCAAGTTGGTTCTCTTGAAAAGATTCGAACACTGCCCTTGCAACTGAATTCTTCTATTTCCTCTAGTACCTACTAAAGAACGAACCTCCTCTGAAAGGCACGTTTAATGCATTACACTCTGGTTCTCAGGCTTTTCTAGATAACCTTGAAATGGCATCAGCTCTATGTCATTCTTTAATGAATACCATGGGAATGTGCATGTTATGACCCACACCATGAGAGGAGTTCCTCTGGAACTTATCCCAGATTTGGGTCCACAGATCATAAGAATGGGTTTATTTATGGACAATGATTATGTGAAATTTTCCGCAGAAATACAGAAAATTCTAATCATTGCCTCAGTCTCGAGCATCTCTCCTCAATTGGCGCATAATTTCTTTCAGTTTTGATCAGGATATGTGATGCATAACTAATGGCCTTCCCACTGCCATCTGGCAGGCTGTTTGAGTTCACAGCTCACATTACAGCAGAAGCAGGACCACAAGCCAAATTTAAAGTAAAAGTGGGATACAGGACAGTCGTACCTGCACGAATGAATTCTTGTTTAGCTACATTACAATCTTTTTGGTGCAACTACCAATCGTAACAGTTTGTAAACGTCTATAGCCTTTCAGAGAGGGCCCTTTACCTGCACCGACAAAGGTAAATCTTGGTTTCTAACTTGTTTTGTTACCAAAGAAAAGTTTGCTTATTTGTGGAGTTTCAAAGCTTTCTTTAGTTTGAATCATTGTTTTATCACTAGTTGTTATAATATTCCTCTTCTTGAGAAGTTGCTCATGTATATTATCCAATAGTCAAATTGTGTATATGCTTGGTAATTATAGGAAAATATCTTTTTATTTTTATTATTATTATTTTATTGAAACATAATTGATTGTACATATCTATGGGGTTCCACATTGAATATCGATACCTGTGTGCTAAGTGTGATGCTCAAATCAGGATAATTAGATTCAACATTACACAGTATAATCATTTTTTATGGCCCTTTACCAATTTCTCACTAACCCCTCTCGCTCCCCCTTATAGGGAAATATCTTAATTGGCTTGCTTGAAACCATCATTACTGTCATTAGTTCTTCACTTCAAGACGGGTCACTAGACAGCCTCTAAGTAACACTGGAGCAAATGAGGACACTAGCAGTCACTATTACTTTCAGAGTAATTTATGCTCTTCATAATTCTTCTGCAAAATAATTTTTCCCTTAAGAAGTACTTACTACTGTGTCTTTTTCACATATCCGGTTCCCAGGATGAAACTTTTCTCTGCACTGTATTCACACATGTAAGTCCATAATATATTAGTTATTCTTTTGACCGCAAGTCACAGCAAGCCAACTTGAATTTGCTTAGACTCTGAGGAGTTGAATAACTACTCTATTTCATTGATTTTAAACTTTGCATTAAATTTCTTTTCAATATCTCTGTCATAGAATGTGTCTAACAATTGATGACACACTATAGTTTCATTGCAAGTGTATTTTACATAAAAGACATCATAACATAATCGTGCATCTTTTAACAGATAGAGTCTTAAACTTGATCAGACTTGGTAAGTCACAAGAAGGCTGTAATGCAGCTGGGTCTCAGGGATGGCTTGATCCAGACGCTCATTCACTACTGGAACTTGGGTTGGCTTTATTTCTCTTTCATTGCAGACTGGCTTACCCTGCGTGGCAAGAGATAGGGCTACCACTGGCTCTTTAGTTTCCTATCTTATGGGTCCTACAGCTGAGTCACCAATTCAAAACTACCAGTGAAGGCACTCATTATCTTAGCTTGGGTCAGATTGGTGTGGTCACATTTGGCCAGGGACATATAATCATACAAGAATTATAAAGAGCATAACCGAATGAGGCAGGTCCTATAGCAGTCATGTGGATGAGAGAGGGATGGGGGGTGTACTTCTCAGGAGCAGGGAGGTCAATTCTGGGTGCATAATGCCATGATATCCTCCACTGTTAGATCTACATTAACACATGATCAGCTATCTTGGCTTGGGAATGTTAAGTCTTTTCTGGTTTCCAGTTCTGTCCTTTGGTCTCACAGCTGGGGTCACTCAATTCTCGCTTATAGCTAGCTCCGCCCTGCCCTAAAGTTTAGGACAAATTGGGAGAGGGCCAATTCAGGAAAAAATAAAGATGTTTACAGATAACATTTATCACATTTTTTTTTTTACATTTACAGAGGACAACATTTTATTGAGTCCTTAGGGAGAAAAATTGTATGTTTACTTGAAACAGAGTCTGCCAGTTGTGTAGAACTCACTCCAAACTCTTCTGTGTATTTCAGAGGCTAGAAAGCTAATATAACATTTCTCAGACTCCTTTGCAACTAGCTTCCTCCAGAAACTTGGATGGTGGAGTGAACAATATGGGGGTACCTCAAAAAGTTCATGGAAAGATTTATATCCTTTTAATCCTATTTTTCCATGAACTTTTTGAAGTACCCTCATATGAGTGGCTGCCCATGGGAGATAGGATCCTGTGGTGGAGGCTGTCATTCTTCTGGGACAGTCGTGATAGTGGCACAACTGTCTGGTGTCCAGGAGTCTCAGCGACAGCTGAGAGGTTTCCCAGGGTTAGACAGGCTCCTGGTGTGGTTGTGTGTTTCTCTTGCTACCACTGCTCCAGGCTGTGTGCCCACCAAACTTGGTTCTGTCCCTCTTGGAAATTCTATAAGCTTAGATAGCAATGATCAGTCCATTTCTGTTGAAACTAGAGTGGGTTCTATCTTCTGCGACTCAGATCCCTAACTAATACTCTTATACTGTCAGCAGGAACATTGGAATTTTCGTTTAGTCACAAAAATATGAATAACTGGGTCTAAGTAGCCACATGCAATCAACTTTCTAATCTTTCATCCTTTATATCCACTTTAGGGCTCATATACAGTCATGTACCACATAACGACATTTGGGTCAATGATGGACCACATAGACGACAGTGTCCCGTAAGATTAAGATGGAGTTGAAAATTTGCTATCACCTAGTGAGGTCTTAGCTATTGTAACGTTGTAGTGTAAAGCATTACTCACGTGTTTGTGGTGATGCTGGTAAACAAATCTACTGTGCTGCCTGTAGTATAAAAGTACAGCACATAGAATTATATACAAGTACAGTACATAATACTTGATAATAAACAACTCTGTTACTGGTTTATGTATTCACTATACTGTACTTATTATTGTTATTTTAGAGTGTTCTCCTACTATACTTATAAAAAGAAGTTGACTGTAAAACAGCTCCAGGCAGTTCCTTCAGGAGGGATGCCAGAAGAAGGCATTGTTATCATAGGAGATGACAGCTCCATGAGTATTACTGGCCCTGAAGACCTTCTATGGGACAAGATGTGGAGGTGGAAGACGGTGATATTGATGATCCTGATGCTGTGTAGGCCTAGGCTATTGTGTGTGTTTGTGTCTTAGTTTTTAACAAAAAAGTTAAAAAAATTTTTTTTTAGTGTAGCTATAAAGTCTGCAGCAGTGCATGGTAATGTCCTAGACCTTCACACTCACTCACCACCCACTCGCTGATTCACCCAGAGCAATGTCCAGTCCTGCAAGCTCCACTCATGGTAAGTGCCCTATACAGGGGCACCATTTTTTATCTTTCATATGGTATTTTTACTGTACATTTTCTATGTGGAGATACACAAATACTTACATCGTGTTATAATTATCTACAGTATTCAGTACAGTAACATGCCATACAGGTTTGTAGTCTAGCTGCCATAGACTACACCATATAGCCCAGGTGTGGAGTAGGCACTATTGTCTAGGAGTATGTACACACCCTATGATGTTCATATGACAAAATCACCTAACAACTCATTTCTCAGAATATATCCATGTCAGGGCCGGCCCCGGTGGTGCACTGGAGAGTGCGCCGCTTGGGAGTGCGGCGGCGCTCCCGCTGAGGGTTCGGATCCCATGTGGAGACCGGTTCCTGCTCACTGGCTGAGCGTGGTGCGGACGCAACACCAAGGGTTGCGATCCTGTTGCCGGTCAGTAAAAAAGAAAAAAAAACGAAAAAAAAAAAAAAGAATATATCCATGTCAGGTGATGCACTACTGTAGTATGTTCACCCACATTATTTCATGAGAGATTGACAAAATACATAAGTCCGCATTATTGGTGGAGGTGTGGGGAAATAGATGCAGTCCCTTAGAGAGGCAAACAGTTAGGATATGCTCTAGACTCCAATTTACTAATCCATGCCTTTGGTCAAGTTACTTGACTTCTTTGTGCTTCAGTTTCTACACATGTAAAATGGAGACAAAAATACCTGTTTTAAAGGGTTGTTTTAAGGAATAGACAAGTCAATCCATGCAGAGCATTTGGGAAGGTGCCTTGGCTTCAATAAACTCTCAGTCAACATTGGCGACCATTATCATTTACCTTTGCTTGGGGCATAAATGGGTACATCCTCTTTGGAGGAAAGTTTGGCAGCATCTATCAAAATGTCTGTTTACTTTGGCTCAGTAGTTGCACTTTGAAACTAAACTACAGAAATGCACTTGATCCATTAGTAGGGAAATATGAGCATACTTCAAAAAGTTCATGGAAAAATGTAATTAAGAGATAATACAAATCTTTCCATGAACTTTTTGAAGAACCCTTGTCATTAAATAGATTATATCATATGGTAGAATACTATGAAGCCAATAAAAAGAATAATGGAAGTCTATATATTCTGGCATGGAAAGATCACCCATACATCATTCATTTACTCAACAAATATATATTTTTAAATGTTTGTTTTGTTTTTATTGGTTATGAATATTCATGGAATACAAAGCAAATTGTCACCACTCGTACCTAAGATGTGATAGCCAGACCCATACTGGCAGCATGTCCATTACCACAAATTGTGATTATACCCGGTGTCCTCCACCCAATTATCCCCGACATCCCTCCCCATCCCCCTTTCCCCACTGTACTTTGTATCCCTAGGTATGTTCTCTCCCTCTGCAAGTCCAATGCACTACTGTGGTCTTTCTTTCCTTCCTTCTTTCTCTCTTAGCTCCCACATATGAGTGAGTACATACAATATTTATTCCTCTGTGCTTTGCTTATTTCACTTAACATAAGTTTCTCCAGGCTCATCCATGTTATTGCAAGTGGGAGAATTTCATTCCTTTTTATGGTAGTGTAGTATTCCATGGTGTATATATACCATAGTTTCCTTATCCAATCATCCATCCATGCACATTTAGATTGGTTCCATATCTTGGCTATTGTGAACAGAGCTGTGATGAACATGGTAGTGCAGGTATCCCTTTGACTTGATGATTTCCATTCCTTTGGGTATATATCCAGAAGTGGGATTGCTGGATCATATGGAAGATCTATGTGTAGTTGTTTGAGAAACCTCCATACTGTTTTCCATAGTGGTTTTACGAATTTACAGTCCCACCAGTAGTGTAGGAGCATTCCATTCTCTCTGCATCCTCGCCAGCATTTGTTATTCTCATTCTTTTTTATTATAGCCAGTCTAACTGTGGTGAGATGATATCTCGATGTGGTTTTAATTTGCATTTCCCTGATGACTAGTGATGTTGAGCATTTTTTCATGTACCTATTGGCCATTTGTATGTCTTCCTTAGTAAACAAATATTTATTGAGGTCCTACTTTGTCCTAATAGTTCCTGGTGCTGAACATTAAAACTTTTACATCATGGAACAGTCTATGTGGCATGATCTGGTGAGTGTTATACAATAATCTGCACCTGTGTACAAGCATATATTGGGCTGTGATCTCCTCTGTCCAGGAGAGGTCTCAAGCTGACTTTCTTCAGCCTATCCAAAGTCTATAGGGCTTATTTATCCCCAGTCTATGGGGCTTGTTTTCCATACCACACCTTTTCATGTGTCCTTGCTCCACTTTCCATCTTGGGGGCCTATAAATGACCAAGGCATGCACAGCCATTATGTCTGCTGGATAACTGATGGCCATCTAGCTGGCTGCTGTTCACAGGAAGTCCTCACTGGAAGGCAACCAGAAGAACAGCTAAAGTGTTCCTTGGCTCTACTTATTCAAACGACTTCAGGACCCTCTGTGGACATTGCTGTGGTCTCTGGTGGCTCTCTGGTGATCCAAAGAAGGAAGGTGACAGTCTCCTCTCCTATTGGTGTGGTTGCTTCCAGCCTTGCCCCTCATCCTGAGCCACACAGGCCCCCTGTCATGTCCTGTCCCCTCCATCAGTTCATTTCCTATCTAGTCTCTGAGGCAAGGAAGTTAGGTTCTTCATTCATTCTGTCTCCAAACTGCTGTTCATGCCATAGGATTTTAGCCCCAATAATTTCAGGGCTTTGATTTTGATACATAACACTAAGACTAGGGAACTGGAAATAGTTTTATTTCCCCCAAGGCTTGGGTCTTTGGAATTGAAACCTTTGGCTGCAAATCATATTGATTCCTGCAACATCCCCACCTCGTGGCACTGCTTTAACAGCATGAGGAGCATGACTAAAAGAATTAAAACATAAACAAGAATTGTTTTTTTAAAAACCATGAAAAACAACACCAAGAAATATTGAAGACAAAATCACAGTGATTAATATACCAAAATATTGTTCCACCGCACATAGAAGAAAATCTGGGAAACCTGCCTAGCTATTAGCAGGGTTTCACTCTGAGGAATGGAGGGTGATTGATAGTGGGGTGAAAGCAGACTTTCTATTTTTACTCTGAAGCCCTGTTTTGGTTTCTTTGAAGTATTTATAGACATGTTTTAATGTTATCTTTTGTAATTAAAACCAATGATAGAAAACAACAGATTTTTCCAAGTAGGCCACAGTGTTTGGGTCTTGGGCTTGGTACTGGGTGTATGGATCCTGTGCTTTCCCCCCATTTGACCTTCTCCTCTGCTCACTATACTTATTCCCAACTCTAAGTTGCCCTTCTGCATTTGGCTGACTCTTTTGGGACCGTCTCAGAGCTCACCTCCTCCAGAAGTCCTCCTGGACTTCTTTCTCTTTCTCTCCTCCAGGCTGGGTTGAACAACCCTATGTCTGTTGGTAGTCCCCACATACTGTTACCCTGGTACTTACCAGGTGACCTTGACACGATCTGTTCATGTGTCTGTCTTCCCCTCTTTGCTGTAAACTTTTTGACGATAGAAATTACCATTCTCCATTATTGCTATGTTTCTAGATCCTAGCACAATGCCCAGCACTTGGGAGTGCTTAATCAATGTTTATTTGAATTACGTTCCTGTGTCTAAGTCAGAGAATTGCTGTCCTGGCCTACTATAAATATGTGCAAATGCAAACAAATACTAACATCAACTCAGCTTACTCTGCTAATTGACAGTTCTTTTTTCTATATCTTCCATATTTCATCTCTCACATCTGTTGTTCCAACCCTTCTTCATATTCCAAAGGTGAACTTCCTTTCTCTTTAATTTATGGGAAGATTCAGACCATTCCCTCTTTCCTGTAATCTTAACGGATTATGAGTCCCCCGGTTGAGGCTAATCCCCCATCTCTGATTTTGGAAGCATCTCCTTCTATCTCCTCTTGAACCTAAGTTCAATTAGTTCATTCATTACCACTACTTTCTGTTATCTTGGACATAGCTGGGTGTGACTTGGTGAACTGCAGCAGGATGACACATTGATTTACTCCACCATTATTGACTGCATGTCAAGCACTATGCTGGATGGGAGGCTAGAGAGATAAATAAGAAGCCATCTCTGTCCTTGTATCAGTTAGGATCCTGGCAGAAAACAAATAGCACTTCAAGTTGGTAATTTGAACAGAATGTAAACAGCATTTAGGGAAGCCACATGGGGTAGTACAGTCTCCTAAGATTAGTAACAGTGGGATCTATTACCAACCCTAGGCCTGAGATGGGGCTAGGGGACACAGCTCCTGGAACATGGGAGGCGAAGGAAAGGTACCAATGACCTGTGTGTAGATGCCTCCTGACACGGTGTGGCCTTAAGTTAAGGGCTCAGTCATCCGGGGACAACCTAGCAGGGAGGCAGCTGGGGAGTAAATACCCCAATCTCACTTTCCTTGCCCCCCCTGTGCCCCTTCCAAACCCATTGGAACTAGTAGGGGAGGAAGCCTATTGAGGCTGTCCACACATCAGCCTCCTGGAGCACAGCAGGGAAGAGGTAAGTAGAGAGAAGATCTGGGTGGTCAGATGGAAGGTATCCAGCAAGTCCTCAAGGAGCTCGTATCTAATAGGAATGAAAGTAGGCAGGAGAGTGACATGGTGATCTGTGCATTCAGGTGACTCTGAGGGTGTGGGGAGTATGGATTCAAAGGAGGCAGGCCTGGAAATGGGGAGAGCAGTTAACAGGAGACTACGGTGGTGGTCGAGGAGAGAGACGGTGATGAACTTGGAAATGTTCAGGAGCCAAAATTGTCAAGTCTCGGGGACTGGATGTGAGGGAGTCATCCAGTCTGGGTACTTGTTAGATAATGGTGTGTCCAGCTGAGAGTTGCAGACTAAAGAGAAGAATGAGAAATTCAGTGGAGACTGTGGGACATCCAGGTGAAACTGTTTAGCAGGCAGTTGAAAAAAAAAAATCCTAAACCACAGGGAGAGAGAGGACTAGGCAGGAGGAATAGATTTGCAAGTCTTCAGCACGTAGATAGGAGGTGGTTGAAACCATGGAAGCAGATTGAATCACTCAGTGACTGCATTGGGAGTGAGACAAGGACCCTTGAGGAAGAGCGTGGACAGTAGCTGGGGAGAGAGCGGAAGGGGGATGTGCAGGATCCCAGAGGGACTGTTTTTTTTTTTTTTGTTTTGTTTTTTGTCTTTTTGTCTTTTTCCGTGTCCGGCAACGGATCGCAACCCTCAGTGTTGCCCCCGTACCGGACCGGGGACCGGCAACGGGATCGCAACCCTC
>NW_007726897.1:177015-177662 GCF_000696425.1 Galeopterus variegatus | reverse complement strand
GGGCGGGAGCGCCGCCGCGCTTCCCAAGCGGCGCACTATCCAGTGTGCCACCAGGCCGGCCCCCAGAGGGTCTGTTTTTGCTAAGGAGTCAAAAGATTCAAGAAGCCTAATATTTGGACAATTTTGACTCTTCTTGTTCTTGAAACTTTCACTCTCTTGGCTTCTGTGGGTTTCCCCAGATCCTCCTACTTCTCTTTTCACTCTTCCTTCCTAACTCCTCCACTGATTACCTCCTTTATCTGTTCCCTAAACGTGTGCACACCCCAAATACTCTTATACCCATGATGTTCCTAAATAGTAATAGTCCTGCCTGACTTGTTTTAAATTGAATCTAAACACTCAGCCTTGTCTCAGGGATGGCCCCTAGAGTCTCCCAAGATGTGAGATCATTTCCTGTAGCAGCCTATGTCCCTTAGGGAGGGCTTTGACTTATGTCTGTGTAGCTTTCAGTCGCTGTCCTCCATTTGAGGTCACAAGTACCCTCTACCTTCTTAACAGTTAACACCTTTACAGGTGGATACGTTATAGACAAAGCAACAATACTAACAGTATATAATATTTATAAAGAACACATCATCGGGGGCCGGCCCGGTGGCGCACTGCTACAGTGCGCCACTTGGGAGTACGGCGGCGCTCCCGCCGAGGGG
>NW_007726897.1:172421-175994 GCF_000696425.1 Galeopterus variegatus | reverse complement strand
ATAGGCATTTCATGTTTCCCTCATGCTTCTGAGCTGACGATCCTGGCTTCGTTCCTCTTGTTTTTTGTTTGAGGAGCTGGATACAACATAGGTACTTTCTTGGAGTTATCAAAATCCACCATCATTCACAGGTGGAAATGGGATTATTGAAGGATAATCAACTCTAGAACACATGACAAGAAGTCCAGAGAGAAAGCTTCTAGAATCGCTGGTTTGCAGGCCAAGTGCCTTTCTGGAAGCAACATTTGGGTTTATCATTGGGTTTATTTGTTAACTGGTGAATTATTACACCCCCACAGTGGACTAGTGATTATAAGACGCATCCCCACCTCCAGAAATTCATTACAATGAATGGCCTCTTCTGCTTTCTGTTAATTTAATCTCCAACCCATAATGCGTCATGTTCATACTGCCTAAGTAGAAAATGGATGTCATCCGTGCTTGTGTAACTTTTGGTTGAGTGCTTTATGCTCCAGCCATGCTTACTTGTGAGTCATAATTATGTCTGTGTTAAAACACTGCTGCAAGCTGTGTGTGCCTGTGTGGGTGTTTTATGTATGGGTGTAGTCTACAGCCTGGGAAGTTAAACCTGTTGGTGAAGGGATTTTCATTTATCTAAGAGAAAGATCTTAACATCTTAATAGAGATCAGATTAATTCCAACGGGTTATTTACACGTGAAATAAGGTTTATTAGCAAAAGAAAGGGTAACCGGATGGTAGCCACCTTCTTCCTTCCCAGCTGCTCTCTGGGGATAGGAGGAGAGTCAAAGAATTCATAACTGCTCCCAGGCTGGCCAGTCTGGTGAGCTCTCCTGTCTACCCAGTAAACTGAATGGGGTCCTTTACCTCTGGAGGAAGATTAAACACCTTTTCCAGTAAAAGAGAGCTGGGGGAGTACAATGGTAAGAGGATAGACTCCAGATCCAGATTTGTGTGCTCTTGGGCAAGTTTCTTTATCTGTGAAATGGGCGGATAATAGTAGCTATCTCATAGGGTTGCTGTAAGGACTAAATGAGTTAATACATGGAAAGAGCTTAGTGCCCTGTACGATATGGTACTCAATTAGCTGTCTTCTGAAGGGTTCATATAAGGGTCCTGAAATTGGAGGTGACTCACTCTCTTGAATCACACAAAGGAATAAGAGGAAGTCTCATGTGGACATGAGTTCATGTTCTCTATTCTCTCTTCAGTGTATCCTCTCTTGAAAGACCTGATTACTGGGTATGTCTTGTCCTTGAGACTCTGGTGAGGACACTTCCTTCTTTTCCTTGAGTTCGGCTGTCATGCAGGCTGCCGTGTGTGTTTGTCTTTTGTTAGCCTCTGCTCCTTCCACCCCCACTCCACCCCCAGCCCCGCAGGCTCTGCTGCCTCCTTGCCAGGGCTGATTCTTTTCATCTCGCTCAAGTTCGGGCAGCTCTGTCAAACCCCTGTTTGCTCTGATGGAGTGTGGGTGATGTCGTGACTGCCTTCCCACCTTATCCGAGACCAGTTTGTTTTCTCCAAAGTGCTATAATTTGCAGGCTCAGTGTTTCCTTTCTGCTGCACCCTATGGGCATGGCGGGGGAGCTCAGTTGGGACCATGTGTACTCTTTATTAGAAAACCTGAGTGCTGTGCTTACTTCTGCCTCAGAGTTTACTCCCCCCTGGTATATCCCACTTCCACAGGCTCTGGCTCGCTTCTCAGATTAAGAGTATGGCCCTGGAGCCTTCCTGTTTGTGTTAGTCCAGTTGACTGTTTCACCCAATTTCTCCCCAGCAGTTTTCATTCACTGCAAACAGAAACCAGAAAAGAAAAGGACAACCACACAGATTGGCTCTTTGCAGATTTGGAGTATTGATGAGAAGGCTTGGGGTTTTATGGCTTGTGAGAGGATCCGGGCTGGCAGCCCTGCCAAGATGCTATCCTGCTGAGCTCCAGACCTCGTTTTCTTCCTGGACCACCTTTCTGAGGTTTATTGGAATGTGGCCCTTTCCTCATCTGATTGCTGCTGGTGACTTGTTGGAGGCCTCGCTTTTACTTTCTTCTATTATTTCCTTAGGAATTAGCTATAAGGAAGCTTCACTCCTCCATTTTAATCCAGAAGTTGTAGTTTTTCCTTTTAATATGGATGTGAGACACTACTCCTTATGAAATAGAAATCCTGACCTTATTAGGCTATAATTCTTTTCTGAGCTGGCTTTTTCTCTACGAGGCTTTGCACATAAACCAGCAATACTTCTCCTTGAGCCACCTGATCAAATGGTACATATTTTATCTACAGCTTTCAAATATCTCCCCAATAATCAGGGTAACGGTAGATCAGGGAATTGGTTCAATGTGCCCCACAAACTAATTTGGTATTACCAGCCACAGAAACAGGTCTCCCTCAAGAGCAGTGATGTAGTAGAGTGATTATCAGCATAGGCCTTGAGCCAGACTGCTTGAGTTCAATTTCTCTCGCTACCGCTTACGAGCTAGCTATGCAAACTTGAACAACTGACTTAGTTTCCTGTACCTCTATTTCCTCATGTGTAAAATGGAATGATGAGAATTAATTTTACTTACCTCTTAGGAATCCTGTGAAACATAAATGTATTATTTTCTGTGATGTATTTAGAATAGTACCTAGCTCATTGTAACCATTTCATATGTAGTAGCCATTATCTTTTCTTCCTTCCTCTATTGTTTATTTTGGTGTCTAATCTAGATTTTTCTGGTAAATCCTGGTCTTTACTGACCAGGAGAAGCAAATACACTTTTATTTGAGAAGAACAATGTAGAAATATAACAACTCTACTGATAGAAAAAAGGCATGGGAGCAGGAAGTAGAAGAGATGAAATAAGCAGAAATTATTGAAACTGGGTGAGGGGCACTTGGGTGGTCATTATACTATTCTGTCATTTTTGTGAACAGTCATTTTCCATAGTAAAAATTTAAAAGTAAAACGAGATAAACTCTGAAGTGTGTCACAATGGTTTAAGTGCAGTGAGATTGGAGCTCTCATATCTTCTAGGTGGGAGACCAAATTACCACAAGCTGCATCGACAACAATTTGACAGAAGATAGCAAAAACTCTAAAAATGCTTGTTCCAGTTACTATTGCTGTATGAAAAGTTACTCAGAAACTTGGCTTAAAACAACCACTTTATTATGTGCACAGATTTTGTGGATAAGAAATTTGCATTGGGTATAGTAGGGATGGCTTGTCTCTTCTCTGTAATGTGGAACATCTCAGCGGGTAAGATTTTGAAGCCTTGGGTGACTCAGAGGCTGGGGCTAGAACCTTCTGAACGTTTGTTCACTCACCAGCTTGGCACCTGGACTGGTGTGACACAAAGACTAGGAACGCCCCCTGAAGTGCCTCAAGGCCTCATGTGCCTTGGCTTCCCTCACAGCATGGTGGCCTTTGGGGAGTCGGATTGTTTATATGGCAGCTCAGAGCTCCAAGTATGAGTTTTCCAGCCACCAAGGTGCAGAGATCACACAGAATTGGTTCTGCTGATTCCATTGGCTGTCTACCAGATTCAAGCGGAGACAAAATAGACCCCAGTTCTTTTTTTTTTTTTTTTTAAAGATGACCGGTTGGGGGGG
>NW_007726897.1:168906-171804 GCF_000696425.1 Galeopterus variegatus | reverse complement strand
GGTGTCGGTGATGGTCCATAATAATCATATACAGTGTATATTGACAAAATAAAAATTTAACTAAAAAAATAAAAATAAAAATAAAAAGATAAATAAATAAAAAGATGACCGGTAAGGAGATCTTAACCCTTGACTTGGTGTTGTCAGCACCATGCTCACCCAATGAGCTAACTGGCCATCCCTATATGGGATCCGAACCCAGGGCCTTGGCGTTATCAGCACTGCACTCTCCCGAGTGAGCCACAGGCCGGCCCAAGACCCCAGTTCTCCATGGGAAGAGTGTCGAAGAATTTGGGGGTCATGTTTCAAAATTGCCACAATGTTTATGTCTTTTGACCCAGTGCTTTTACCTCTAGGAGTTTGTCTTAATGAAATAATTCAAAATGTAGACAAAGTTTTATGTATACACACACACACGCACATATATAAAATACCTGCATATATATATTAGTCTGTTTCTGTTGCTAATAACAAAATACCCACAACTAGGTAATTTGTAAAGAAACAATATTATTACTTACAGTTTCGGAGGCTGGGCAGTCCAAAGTCTGTGGAACACACCTGGTGAAGGCTTTGGTGGTGGCGACAGTGACCCATGGGTCTCACATGGCAGAAATGGCAGAGCAAAGAGAGAGAGAGAGACTCTCATGTGCTCTCCTTTTAAAGCCCTTGGAACCATGCCCAGCTTCTGGGCATGGTCCTTACAATCTAATCACCTCCTCAAGGCCTCACCTTTCAATTATCATAATGTGATTTCCCACCCCCGCAGTTACAGTGGGGATTAAGCTTCAATGACATTGGGAGGCCATTCAATCCACTGCATTTGCCCCTGGCCCCCAAAACTCATGTCCTTTTCATGTACAAATATATTCATTTCATCCCCAAAGTCTTAACTTGTTTTAACTCAAAAGTCCAAAGTTCGAAGTCCCATTTATGAAATCAAAACAAATTATCTACTTCCAAGATACAATGGTGGGACAAACATAGGGTACATATTCCCATTCCAAAAGGGAGAAATAGGCCCAAAGAAAGGGGTAACAGGTCCTAAGCAAGTCTAAAACCCAGCAGGGCAGGCATCAGATCTTAAAGCTAGAGAATCACATACCTCGACTTCATATTCAATGTCCTCTACACACCAGTGCGGGGGTTGGGTCCCCAAATCCTTGAGCAGCTACACTTCCATGGCTTTCCTGGTCTCAGGTGATGCTTCAGCTCTCGCAGGCTGGCATTGCACACTGTTAGCTCTACATGTCTGGGGTCTCCATGGCGGTCCCGCTCTCACAGCTCCACCAGGCATGGTGCTCACAGTGTTTCTCTGCTGCAACTCCAACCCCACATTTTCATTTGGCATTGCTCTAGTGAAGCCTCTATGTGGTGAATCCACCCCTGTGTCAGATCTCTTCCTAGGCCCCAGGCTTTTCTGTACCTTCTTTGAAATGGGGTGGAGGCTTCCAAGCCTTCACAGCTCTTGCATTCTGTGAACCTGCAGACCTAACACCATGTTGACACAGCCAAGGCTTCCAACTTGTATCTTCCAAAGCCACAGGCCCAGCTATACCTGGGCCAATTTAGCCATAGCTGAAGCAGCCAAAGCAGCTGGAGTGCTGGTGTGTGGGGCAGCATCCTGAGGTGGCCCTGGGCAGCGAACCTATGGAAGGCACCTTGGGTCTGTTCCCTGAGACCATTCTGTCTCCCTAGACCTCTGGGCCTTTAATGGAAGACACAGCCTCCAAGATCTCTGAAGTGCCTTCTGGTCTTTCTCTCATTCTCTACTACATGGCCAGGCTGCTGCAAACTTCCTAAATCTTTATGCTCAGCTTTGCCTTCTTCTGTACTAATCTCTTTAGCAAACAGTCACTGGGCTA
Organism: Galeopterus variegatus; assembly: GCF_000696425.1. NCBI lineage: Eukaryota > Metazoa > Chordata > Mammalia > Dermoptera > Cynocephalidae > Galeopterus > Galeopterus variegatus. The sequence continues at coordinate 169,939 of NW_007726897.1, read as the reverse complement.
CACCCTGGCTTTCATAGCCAGGCTGAAAGTTTTCCAATTTTTTGTTCCCTGCTTTCTTTTGAACTATAAATTCTGGCTTTACGTCATGCCTTTTCTGCCATAACTCAGCATAGGCTGTTGCAACTAGCCATGCAGCTTCCTGAATGCCTTGCTGCTTAGAAGTTTCTTCCACCAAATACCCCGGGTCAGCACCTTGAAGTTCCACATTCCATAAGACTTTTGGGCATGAACAGAATGCAGCCCAATTCCTTGCCAGTTCATAGCAAGGGTGATCTTTCCCCCAGTTTCCAATAAACTCCTTATTTCTACCTGAGACCTCCTTAGAATAGTCTTTACAGTCCATATTTCTGAGAGCATTCTGCATTTGGTCACTACCATTTAACCAGTCTCTAAGAAGTTCCAAACTTTCCCTGGTTTTCTTGTCTTCTCAACTCCCACCAGCAGCTAGGCTTTTTTGAGACTGCTCCATCAAATTCTTCCAGCCTGTCCTTAACACCCACTTCCAAAGCTGCTTCCACATTTTCAAGTATTTGTTATAAGCAACACCCCACTTCTCCGGTACCAATTTTCTGTATTAGTCTGTTTCTGTTGCTTATAACAAAATACCTGGAACTGGGTAACTTGTAAAGAAACAATATTGCTTACAGTTTCTGAGGTTGGGAAGTCCAAAGTCCAGGGAACACATCTGGTGAAGTCCTTGGTGGTGGCAACAGTGACCCAGGGGTCTCATATTGCAGAAGTGGCAGAACAGAGAGAGAGAGAGAGACTCTCATGTGCTTTCCTTTTAAAGACCTCAGAACCACACCCATGAACTGTCACATGGTCATAATCTAATCATCTAATCATCTCTTCAAGGCTTCACTTTTCAATTATCATATGTTGGGCCGCACTTCGGTGCAATCACATCATAGGGCACTTAACTGTGTGTAATTCCGGCTTCCTGATATAAATCAAGCGGTGGCCATTTTGTAAGTACGAGTTCACCGCCGCCATTTCATTAGCGTTGATGCGCACGTAGCTGATTGCTCCCTTT
>NW_007726897.1:168276-168685 GCF_000696425.1 Galeopterus variegatus | reverse complement strand
TCTGCATAATGCTTCTTTCCTCTCTTAAAAGCAGTGGTTCTTACTGCATGTGCTATCTGAAAACTCTGGAGTTTTATAAAGAAAAGCAGCCATGGCCAAACAAACCCCTTTTGGGTCTCCTGCTCTTCTCCTTAAAACCTCAAAAGTCAAATGATTTCATTTCTCAGCTCTTAAGCTCAGTAACTCATTTAAGAAAACAAACTTCTACAAAAATATAAACTAAGATTTACCTGTTTAATTAAGTGATCTCAAATTTTCTCGCATCCACTTGGTATTTTAAACAGACTTCTAAATTCTCTTTAGTCTCATTTACTTTCTTAAAAGGAAGAAAATCTCTCCATCTTCTTAAAAAGGCTTGCATAGTTTGCTTTACAATGTAAATTTGTTATCTTGCTTTCCTTAAGGCAGG
>NW_007726897.1:164737-165095 GCF_000696425.1 Galeopterus variegatus | reverse complement strand
GAGAAATCTTGGAGAAAAGAGGAGAGGCCCATTAAAGATGTTGAGTGAAGTAGTGACATAAGTTTAATTGTTTACTAGGAAGATCACTGCTGAGAGTATGATCAATTGTTTGATTGGAACAAAAATGGAGTCATTGAGTATGATCAATTGTTTGATTGGAAGAAAAATGGAGTCATTGAAACTGGTAGAAGGCTATTTGCAATATTCCAATAACTATGGCTGAGTTTAGNTGGGAGCTAAAAAATAAACAAATTAATTCACCCACAAACATACACAAAAAAAACCGGGGGGGGGGGAAAGATATAACAACTATACTTTTCTGAAGTTGTTACAACAAGCAAACGGAAAGGACATTCTT
>NW_007726897.1:147529-164677 GCF_000696425.1 Galeopterus variegatus | reverse complement strand
TATATTGACAAAATAAAAATTTAAAAAAAAAAAAAAAAAAAAAAAAAAATTGCAGATAGATCTGCCATATGACCCAGCTATCCCACTGCTGGGAATATACCCAGAGGAATGGAAATCTCCAAATCGAAGATATACGTATTCCCCAAAGTTCATTGCAGCACTCTTTACAATAGCCAAGAGGTGGAACCAGCCCAAAATGTCCATCATCAGATGAGTGGATACGGAAACTGTGGTATATCTACACAATGGAATACTACTCAGCTATAAAAACGAATGAAATACTGCCATTTGCAACAACATGGATGGACCTTGAGAGAATTATATTAAGTGAAACAAGTCAGGCACAGAAAGAGAAATACCACATGTTCTCACTTATTGGTGGGAGCTAAAAATAAATAAATAAATTCACACACACACACACACACACACACAAAATCCAGTGGGGGGAGGGGAAGAAGACTTAACAACTAGAACTCCTTGAAGTTGATACAACAAGCAAACAGAAAGGACACTGTTGGGTGGGAGGGGGGAGAGGGAGGAGGGAGGGGGGTTTCGGTAATGGGCCATGATAATCAACCTCATTGTATATTGACAAAATAAAATTTAAAAAATTTAAAAAATTTTAAAAAATAAATTAAAAAAAAAGAAAACCATTGGTTAGCTTAAATATGCACCTAAACAAGGCCTATGTCTCCTAGAGCTGTCACAGATAGATGGCCCGTCTCTCCTTACCTCTCAATGATTTTTTGAGTGCCTACTCTGTGCTATGTACTGAAATAGATACTGGAGATACTGTAAAGAAAAAAAGTTATTATTTTCATAAACTTCCAAAAGCTTATAATTACTGAGAAAGAGATATATCTTATAATAAAGTGAAGCTATGGAGTGCATAAAGAAATTCATCAGAACCATGGAAGGTCTGGCTAAGCTGTAACTTAAATTATCAGTAGGTGTTAGCTAGTCAGAAAAGACTGGGATAGCCAGTGTATATGTGTGGTTGTGGGTGGAAGATATGGCAAAAAGGGTTTCAGGTGGAAGCAACATGAGGTTTAGGGCTTAAAAGAGTATCTTTTGTTTGGGAAATTGGTAAGGATAGGGATACGAACTGTAAGAAACCATGGGCTTTGTATACCATAATATGGATTTAACATGTATTCCGAGGGCAGTGATGAGAGATCTTGGAGAAAAGAGGAGAGGCCCATTAAAGATGTTGAGTGAAGTAGTGACATAAATTTAATTGTTTACTAGGAAAATCACTGCTGAGAGTATGAACAATTGTTTTGATTGGAACAAAAATGCAGTCATTGAAACTGGTAGAAGGCTATTTGCAATATTCCAATAACTATGGCTGAGTTTAGCCATGGTAAGCTAAACTCTGCTTAGGCCACATGTACACTGTAAATAACATGAACCCTCTCTGGGTATGGTAAGCTAAACTCTGCTTAGGTGAGTTTAGCCATGGTAAGCTAAACTCTGCTTAGGCCACATGTACACTGTAAATAACATGAACCCTCTCTGGGTTCTGAAGTGAATCAATACCTTGCTCTCCTGGGTACAGGTCTCTGAAAAACTAGTGTTTGACAAGTTTTCACCAGTTATCCAGTATATAAAGGTAAGAAAGTAACAGCTTCATGTAAAGTACCAAGTGTGACTGAGGAATAAATGATTATTTGCTGTCATGTGCCAGGGAGAAAAATGACTTCAGATATAAAGCTAAATTTACTAAAGCCATTGAAGAGTGTTCCGAAAAGGGAATCAAGAATCTATACTCTGAGGAAAAATTCCAGGAAATTAATATATTTGCCTAAGATGCAGAAGAAGCCAAGCACGGTTGGTAATGGAGAATAAAGTCAATGCCTTGCCCAACACTGATGTAAAGAATATCCAAGAGTATGAAGAGGAACATAAAGTCAGAATTGAATAAGAGAAAGAGATAAAAGTTTAAGTGGCTCCAGGAGGGTGAGGATGATCACAGGGTGAGAGCTGATACACATCTTATAGATTCTAGATTTGGAATCTCTTCTTTGTCATGTACCAAAATAAAAATTGATAAAATTTGTCCCATTGGACATAATGCATTATATTTGACACCTGCACTTTATTCCAATATAGAAAGGACTCCAAATATATAGGGCAGTTTCCACTCTTAGGAGATTACCTTTGTGGATTTACATTCTAGTGATGAAGAATGAGAAAATATAAGCAAATAGGCCAATCAAGAAAATAAGTACAGATTATAGTATGTTTTTGAAGAAGGCACACTCCTGGTTAATATTGAGAATAATATTTGGGGACTTATTTTAAATAGATTATCAGGAAAAATTGGAAGACATTGACTTTAAAATGAGGTGAAAGGAAGAGCGGGAGGCAGTGATCTGAAGAGTTGTAGGAAGAATGGTGTAATTAGAGGCAACAGATTTAGTATTTTCAAGGAATTGAGAAAAAACATGACAGGTATATTAAATTAAAAGAGGCAGGCAATTATATAGAATAAGGAGCATTTAATGCACAGCCTTGAAAAGAGTTTTGAGTTTTATTCTTTCTTCAACAGAAAGATATTAAAGGGATTTAAGCAGAGAAGTAACATCATCCTGTCTATGTTAAAAAGAAAAGATCCCCCCTCTCTGAGTCAAAGACTGGAAAGTCTGTGAATGAGGGTCTGAGGAAAAAGGAGAGGGTAGGTTATGAGACCTTTCATGGCAGAGGTGATGATAATCCGGATATAGTTCTGAAAAAGCCCAACCCTTAGACATACAGAGCAAGAGAAGTCAAGAGAAGAAATGTTACAAGCTGGAGAAGTAGCTGGTAAGGTAGATGAAAAACCAGAAGAGCATGGGGTGTTTAAGAAGGCCTCCTTTTCTGTTTTATTTTATTATTAAAATTTAATGTACGTCTGAGAGTAAGAATGCATGAATCCTTCAATCATAACATTTATCTGTGACAATATAATCACAGGATTTCAGAGCGTAGTCATACAGAAGAAGCAAAACCCAATACCTACTGATGGATACAACATAAAGCTTAAGAGTTTGAGCAGTCGATGAAGAACTAGATTGATTCAAAAATCTCCCCATGCCTCAACATACTACCATAAACAAGTTATAGTTCTTTAAATTTGAATACTTTTCAAAAGCATTATATTCTTTTTTTTTTTTTTTTTTGTCCTTTTTGAGACCGGCCACACTGTGCTCAGCCAGTGAGCGCTGTGAGTGCACAGGTCACCCCTATATAGGATCTGAACCCGCGGCAGGAGCGCTGCTGCGCTCCCAGCACCACACTCTCCCGAGTGCGCCACGGGCTCGGCCCCGAAAGCATTATATTCTAAAATATGGAGAGTTGATACAGCTAAGGTCAGCTATGAAAACCAGGGAATGTAGTCCTAATGTCACACTTCTTATCTCTCAGAAATGAGGACACAGCCTCCATCTGCCGTCTCTCTGCTGAACTGCTGTCTCTCATGGAGAAATTTTAGTCTCTATGGAGACTGCCTCCATTTCAGTCTGTCAATTATAGGTGAAAGGATTCCATTTGTAGTCACCTAAGCCATACAGTCCACCTATTTTTTCTTCATTCTTTCAGCCAGATGGAACCTTCTCATCTAAGAGGAATGAAAAATAAAAATTAAAAAAAATTCTGAGCATCGTGGTCATTTCATTTGAGCTTGTTCTGTCCTAGTTACTTTTTCCTTTGTTTCAAATGGCAGCATTCTCTGCAAATCAGATAAAGAACTGTATCATTATGCTATCATCCTTGAAAGCTCCATAATTGTAGCTTTTCTACCCAAGTCATTGAAATAAAACATCCATTTCTGCACTAAATATTAATTTATTTCCAGTTGTACTTATTATATTATTTACTTAGATGATAGTACTCCCAACCTTTTTCAGGGGTGACCCTATGCAATAGAGAGCTATTTTCTAAATAACACACATTTTTACAACAGACAGTGAAAATGGTACAGATCAGAAGTTATCCTTATTTATCAATGCTTTCATATTTCTTCTTAAGGACCTAGAAGACTTCTGTCCTTGCTTTTGTTTTAAATTTAGGCATATAAGCTGAAAAGCAAAAAAATTACATTGAATGTGACTATAATTAATTAATATTTCTGTTTGTTTTGTTTGTGTTTTTCTTTTTTCTTTTGTTTTTTATATCTAATTAATTTAATGTCCTGATTAAAACAGTTAATATTTGTGTGAAATAAATAGAGCTAAAAAATAATAATAAGCAACATGAAAAATCAAGAATAGTTTACTGCTGAGCTTCTGTTATCATATTTTTCTCTGTACTCTTGTTCTGCAAGAAATGCAAAACCTGATGGTAGTTAATTATAATTAGAAACTTTTCTATTTATACTTGCAAATGACAGGAGCCAAATTCAAATAGATAACAGCAGAATAAAGGAGTTAAAGTAGAATTTATCTGGAGAGACTATGGACTCTAGTTTGAGGCATGATTGCATCAAGGGACTGTTACCATTAAGTCTTGCATTTACTTTCTCCATCTCTTCTAATGCTTTTCCCTGAATCTGGCTCCATTCTAAGGCAGATGATCTTCTTGAGGTATCATTATGCCTAAGAGAAACTTTAGGCTTACATTTCAAACTGCAGTGATCACATATATATTTTAGAAGTCCTGGAATTGCACTGGTTTGTATAATATATGCAGCCAGTTCTAAACTGACTATTGCAACCACGTTCATATGTAGCTTTGATTGGCCACACCGGTTTCACAACCACCTGTGGGGTTGGAGGATAGACAGCAAACTCAACCTGAATCACATGCACTTAGAATACAGGAGGAATGTTTCCTTAAGGAAAGTTGGTTACTCTTTCTAAAAAAAAGAGAAATGTGTGGTAAGCAGCTAGTAACTAGAGAGGTACACATCAAACTTCCAATTCCTTGACATTTTCATTCTTGTAAGTTTCCTTTCCATTTGACTTCATCCTTCTTTGACATGACCATTTTTTTTATTCCTTATAAGAACTCTCTACATAAGATTTTGCAGTATAAATATATAATCTCTAAACACAAGCTACTGTCTTTATATCTTTCCAAACTTCTCATCCTTAATATACCTACTTCTATTTTTCTCTCTACTTACCAAGTCCCTCTGACCTCATGTCCCTTTCCTGGACTCCAATTTCAACCCTTTTAATAATGATGTAATTGACATTTTGGGTCCTATTTCCCTCTGTTCTTCCACTATTCCTGCCTTGCCAATCTCAAATCTGGCATTCTATTTTCCTGTGTTCTTCCACAATTCCTGCCTTGCCAATCTCAAATCTAGCATAAGGTTCTCCTGTTTCTCCTCCGGGATGCTAATCATTGCTCAGTTGGAAAAGTTGTAAAACAGTACTGCTGACTTCCCTCTCCATGCATGCCAGGCAGCTTCAAATGGCCCTCTTTCTGTTTAGCAATACTTCTTTCAAACTTTTGTTTAGACACTATTATAAACAATTTCCTTTAAGCACTCTTCCATGAACATCCGCCTTAAATTAAATTGCACTATATTCATACAATTTTTTCAAGTCAAGCTCCCTCAATCTTTTTCTTGCTCATGTAGCAAGTATCTTCAGCAAGAGAAGTATTTTCCCAGATTTCAAAGATCAATTTGTCAAAAATATTTTTCCTCTATTTGTTCTATAAATATATTTTCTCAGATCAATTATTTTCTTTAAATCTTCAGATGTACCCTCTTATTTCCCTTCTTTCTATTATTATCTGTTCTATGGTGAGTAGCTTATAATCATTATCTCAATTTCTTACTAAATTCTTAATAATTTATATCTGGCTTCTGTATTTTTTTCTTAAACTACTATTTCAGTGCTCCCCAATAATGTTTAATGACATCAGCATTTTCCAATATGGAAAACTTGATACATCAGTAATTTCATGACTTCTCCATATTAATTATGCATAACCTCAAATAGCATGAAAACTCTTGTTAGTTGTATATCTTTAATATATTTTGCATTTACTTTATTCTCTCAAAGAAGTGACATTGCTATTTTTTTCAAAGTGAGTTTTTACCTTGAATGAAGTCACAGATCTTCCAGAGTGAAGGATGGTACAGCCAGAGAACTTCCTCAAGGTGTAGAAATGATCTATATCAGGGAAGTGCAGAGGATTCTGGGCTATTTCGTGGTGGAATTTTACTTAGTAAGATCGATAGGGGGGGATGTTGGAAGAGAGACCAGTTATAGGAACCTTCGGTGTTCAGGCAAGAGTTAACGAGGTTTAATGAAGAATTAAATTAATATGGATATAATCATATAACTTCTATGGTCACCTTTTCACACCTTGTTTTGCATCTTCTACATGATCAATTCCAAGCCATTTAATTGTCAAACAAAGCACTCCTTGGTCTGCCTCTTACCTATCTCACTACTATTTTTCAGAGTGTTAAAACATTTTATGTCTAAATACTAAAGAACTGTTTCTACATCCATGATTACATCAAACTCTGAATCCTAGTATTCATGAATTTTACACAAAAACAATCTGTTGTATATTTATGAAAAAAATCCTCTGTGTGTTTGCATATTCTGTTCCTTCTGACTAAAATGGCTAGAAACCTCTGGTTTTCCCTTCACATACCCTTCATTTGTGAATTATTCCCCAATCCCTCCAGACTGGTAGCAGGTGGCACATGTGATATTTTTTCTATGTGTTTGCCTTATCTCTATTTCAACTATATTTATATGGAACTCTCTACAAAGAGATGAATCAATATTTCAGAGGATGGACATAGAGTGGGATCAGAAACTTGGAGATATCCACTCCCTCAGAAATATAGACAAAGAGGCCATGGAAGGAATCAGTTTAGGGACCACCTTGTGTTCAAAACAGAAAATTTCTCTTGCTGACTCATTCTGGTACCTAGCCATGATCTTTGGAAAATGGTTTTGTGTATATGGTAAATAAAAGAGTTCTGAGGCAAACATAATTGTGTCTTCTTCCTTAAGGCTAGAAGCAATCTTTCACTATAAAGAATAAAGATACCAGAAACTCATTATCTCATCATTGCAATTAAGCATGAACATGTGATCCAATTCAATTAAAAAAGAAAGTTTGTTTGGGAATTTCTTAGAAAGGTATCTTTCCTAATAAAAAGACACACAGCAAGTAAATGTCCTCATGTGTACCCACATGTGCATTTGTTTACATATATCTGAAACTGTCACGACCATTTTCCAACAATGTATTTAGGACAAGCCAAAGAATCAGATACCCTTTCTGAGAATGAAGAGCAGGTCATGGAATGAGCCTCAACTTCTTGAAGGCTTGAAGGCATCGTTTAATAACTGAACCTATTGTCTTCTTGTCATGTGAGAGGGTAAATGTTATTCACTGCTCACGCTACTTTTAATTACATTTTATCTTGCCCTCAGAGAGAAACTTTTGAGCCGGTAAGAGCTCTGAGCCATAACGCTGGAAACTTAGGACTATGGAATGTGGACTGATCAAAGCTAATAACAACACTGATGGAAAGATTTGTTTATTCCCTATATCTCCCCATTCTGAGGTCTGAACAATTAAGGCAGAACCAATGCAAGCACTGTGCTTTGATCATAGAAGTGGTCTCAATGTCAGGTACAGCACATAGATTTCAGGTCTCTATGGCTCAGTAGCACTACATTGCTATCATTGAAAATTATCAAGCAATGAGAAAAGAGCATGCCAGAGCAGCCAAAACCCCTATTCTCAGCAGCAAAACTATGAGCCAATTTCAACAACAGTCAAAGGGAACAGTATTCCTCATTAATCGGAATATTCTTTGCATTTTACCCACCTTGAAGAGGTAAGGTCAAACTTTTGAATCAAATAAGTATCCCATGAGTGTGGTAGGTTGAACCTCATGGAAGAAGAAACAATATTAATTATAATTTATTAATTGAGAATTCTGATTCAGAACCTATTACATGATTTGCTTTGCACTAGGTACTATGGACTCAGAAGTGAAAAAGGCAGACAAATCCCCTTTCTTGCCCACTTGGAACTCATATTCCAGTGTAGTTGGTTTTGTGGGTATAGAAGTGAGTGACAGAGGGACAATGACCATGGGAAAAGAACACAGTTTTAACTGGTAATGATTATGAAGGAACCAAAACAAGCTGAAGGAATGGAGAGAGTTGGCTTGGAGTCACTGTTTATATAGTCAAGAAAAACCTCTCTGAGGATGTGATATGTGAGTTACAAACTGAGAAGGAACGAATCATAAAATCACTTGGGGAAAAGAAATTCCAAGCAAGGAAAGAGGTAAATGCCAAAATCCTATGGCAAGATTTATTCAGAGTGTTAAAGGGATAGAAAAATTGTCAAGGTGGCCAGAATATAGTGAATAAAAAGGAAATCACATGATAGGACATCAGGAAAGTAACCCTTCTACCATTTGAAGTCTCCCAAAGCTAAGCTGTAATGAGTAGTTCCAATTTTACTCTTACTGCATGGGACATCATTGCAGAGTTTTAAGCAGAAAGGAGAAATATTCTGCTTTGAGGAGTTTCTCTTGGCTGCTCTATAGAAAAGAGACCTGGCAGTTGCCTTTGGGAGTGAGTGACACAAAAGTGGAAGCACTTAAGAATCATTGCACAAGTGCAGCTGAGAAATTATGTCGGTTTAGACTTAGGTAAGCAATAGTGGAGATATCAAGGAGTCACTGGATATTCAGTAGTAAAGGTGAAAGTACTACTGAGCAAGAGATTCTAAGTTGACTCCTGCATTTTTCAAATGAACAATGTGTGACATTTTAAATGAGGGGAATGGAGACATCGAGAGTTTTGTTTAGACACATTGAATTTGAAATACCTATCAGAGATACACAAAGGGTCTGCAAAATGTTTATGGAAAGGTTCATATTACCTTTTAAATCCATTTTTCCATGAACTTTTTGAAGTACCCCCAAGTGTAGTAATGACATTGCCAGTCATGTATTAAAATCTGGTCTTTAGGTGAGATGTTAGGGTTGTAAGGTTGAAGATGCAAATTTGGAAGCTGTCAGCTCAAGAAGGAATCTACTTTCTTATAAAATATTATTAAAAGAATCATAACTTTTACAATTTTGTTCTAAGTTTAAAAGAATCATAACTTTGGGCCGGCCTGTGGCTCACTCGGGAGAGTGTGGTGCTGATAACACCAAGGCCCCAGGTTCGGATCCCGTATAGGGATGGCCGGTTCGCTCGCTGGCTGAGCGTGGTGCTGACAACACCAAGTCAAGGGTTAAGATCCCCTTACCGGTCATCTTTAAAAAAAAAAAAAAAAAAAAGAATCATAACTTTTACAATTTTGTTCTAAGCATCTTCCTACTGTAGAAGACCTAGACACATCTGCATAAATAATGGGTTTTTGAACTCCAAAGTGAATTTTTATTTTCAAATAATGGTTAGGTACTAAAACACAAAATTATTACTAAATATACTAGAATCCTAAATCAAAAAAGAAAGAATGAAGCACCTGATTCCTATGGCTAGCCAAGCATTTCTTTCAACAAGTTCCCAAACTGGTTTCCAGTGGACCTTGAGCAACTAGTATATATTGTAGCAGATATTTATCCACTGAATATGAATTTAACTTTTGGGAAATTGCCAGGGGATTAAGAGTAAGGACTATGCATAAAATGATACAGCACTTTTTCATCAGATATGAAGCATAATTTTAAGGTACAAAAATTGAATTTTGGATCCAAAGATAACTTATGAATGTCAGTACTATGTAGGCATATTGAGACTTTCTTTCTGATGCTGTGCTTCGACCTATCTACATTGAAGTAGTTATATTTATTTTATTTTATTTTTATTTACTTATTAGTTTATTTGGCAGTTGGCTGGTACATGGATACAAACCCTTGACCTTGGTGTTACAAACACTGCACTCTAACCATCTGTAAGTAGTTATATTAATTTTAAATTTTTCTTTTTCCCCACCCCCATCTCTCTTTCTCTGTCAGATCAAAAAGGTATAACATGAGGAAAAAAAATCAGGTTGATTGGCATTTCAGAATATCATGTCTTATTCACACAATAATTCTTTAGTTTCCTAGACAAAGTGGTGTCCAGGAAACCTATAAGAACTATTCAAATGATCTGTATGTCTCATGATCCCACTTGAAAATCAATCCAACTGTAAACTCACATACTGACTTTATATGAAATGCATATACAAAGCCATTTTCCTTAAATATCACATTAAGGAATATTCATTTTTTAAAGCTGTGACAAAATTATATGACAGAAATTTAGAAAGAAGCAAAAGTGGATAGTAAATGCTGCTTAATGAAATTCTTCAAACTTTCAAGTAATTGGTGAAACAAACATTTTAGAATGCTAGAGGGCAAGTACCTGTTTTATGAAGACTTTTAGCACTGACACATCTGTAAGAATAACGAGATTGAGAGGTTCTTAAACCCTTTACTAAAAAAGAAATGATCTATAAACATTTTGCTGAATAATCATTTGACAGCTGTCTTTTTCTTTCTTTGAAGGATCTTTCTTTACTCTTCTAGGCTTCTGTTTTACTTAGATTGGGTTCTGTATGCTCCTTGCTCATCAGTCGTCATATATTTAGTCACTGTCAACTGAGCTAGAATTTAGTCTCGCTGTTTGGCCTGGTTTGGCTGCTTAGCAGGAATGTCTAGCAGTACTTTCTACTTCCTTGCTGGGAATGCTTTTCCCCTTGCTTACCTTTCGTGGCCTTTCCCTTCCCTCTACTACTGCTTCTATGTACCACAATGATAGAGAACAGGCATTTTCTTTGTTTTTAATTTTTCTTTCAGCTTCCTCATGCTATCTATTTAGCAAGGGTTAATAAATTCCTTTGACTTAAGTTGAATCAGTCCCATGTGAAAGTGTCAGAAATAAATGCATGTGTTACACAGCAGAGCTAGTAATGATCAATCTGCCCAGTCTCTCCAGATGCAGGTTGTCCACATTAATTGCTCAGTGACTCAGGTGAAATGATATCATGGCCAAATCCCATGACTTAAAATGGCATGCTGTAATATAATTATTTTACCTTACGAAAGCTTGATTAAGGGTCATTATGACACCGGTTCATCTTTCTCATTACATTTTTCTTCATTTTTTTTGAGTTAGGTTAAAAAATATTTTAATGTACATTTCATTAATTATTTACAATAACAAAATGGGTCAATGAATCAGAAAGAGTTTAATTTTCTAAAATGCTACTTGTTAATCTATGTTCGCCATTCTGTGTTATCTTTTTTATGTAATTGTCACTCAAAACAATTATATATTTGTTTTAGTGGAAGAAGAAAGCTCAGTTGAAGCTGTGCTTTGAAAATTACAGAAATTATCCTCAATTGCTTACTCTAACTTAATTCCTTAAATTTTATAACCTACACCAAACCTTTAAGCTCAAAAACCATTATTTTCCTTTTCTTCAACAGTAAAATAAAAATAAAATCTAAGAGCAAAAAGAATGAGAGAGGTGGGGTAGTTTAAACATCTTATGTTTCTTAATCAAGGCAAAAATACTTCTTTCCACTTGCTAATTTACACTACAGGAATTAATTTTGAATGCCTTTCAATACCTTGTTCTTTCATATTGATAATGAGATTTCTAACTCTGTAACTATTAAGAAAACATTCAATAATAGCTACTTTATTTTGTTTTCTGTATAATATTTTATGTATTTCACTGATTTTGTCTTTCACATTCAATTATCTATTCCTTTTGTGATCATCATTTCATTTAATATTTTATTTTTTTTAATTAGCTTAAGTTATCTTTATCCATTGATGGAGTTTGGATGTGTTATCCCCTCCAAAACTCATGTGGAAATTTGATCCTCAATGTGGCAGTGTTGGAAACTGATTGAGTCATGGGGGCAGATCCCTCATGAATGGATTAATGCTCTCCCTAGGGGCGGGGGGATTAATGAGTGAGTTCTCACTCTATTAGTTCCCATGAGAGCTTGTTGTTTAAAGGACCCTGGCACCTCCCCTCTCTCTCTCTTGCTTCCTCTCACCATGTGATCTGCTTGTATCTGCCTGCTGCCTGCCACTTTTCTGCCATGACTAGAAACAGCCTGAGGTCCGTGCCAGATGCAGCTGTCCCAGAATCTTAAGCCAAATAAACCTGACTTCTTTATAAATTACCCAGTCTCAGGTACTTCTGTTATAGCAACACAAAATGGACTAAAACATTCATCTTAAGTAATATATTTTTTTCCACAATTGTTTCTCCAAATTGTCAAATTTATTAACATTTTTCATTGCTGCCTTATTTTATTCAGTTTATCTCCTTGGTATCTTTTTCTACTGCCATGGATAACTAGAATTTCTCCTCCATTTATAAAAAAGTTATTTTTCCAACCACCGTGATTATATCTTCCTGTAGATATGTTATTTTGAATATAATGTGAGCTGGACAGGTGAAGTTTCCTCCAACGCTTGGATTACTGTAGTAGTTGGCTGGACTCAGACCATTGGCAAACACTTTGCCCTGATAGACTCTTAAGAAAAGAAGGTAGATTGCTCTATCAGAGAGCTCAGCACTGTGTAGGATGCTGGCAATGTTAAAAATGCAGAACGAGTGTGTTATGTAGAAAATGGATATACTTAACTTAATTTGAATTATCCATTCACTTATGTTTTCATAAGTGTCCTATTCGCTGATAGCAGGTTTTGATATAGTGTGTAAATTATTCCCATCACTCACTTCAATAGCAATTGATCTATCATGCAGCTTCATAGATTTATATTGTCAAAATCTTAAGGCAGACATTTGTTATTCAGCATTCTGTAGAGAGGGTTTTATCAATATCTACCACTTCCAAGGTCATTTAAGATTAATAGTATAACAAGGTACAGAATGTGACTGTTTTCAAATCTTCTGCCAACTCACATACCTTTATGAGAACATATCACATATCACTTTTCCCTCCCCTTTCATTTTCTGGCTACCCCGCTTTCTATTCTTTGAAGTCATCCTGACACCACATGTATTCATCAAGCCTTAAAGGTCTAACTGAAAATGAGATGATGATTCTTCTTTACCTTTCTCACATTAATGGTCAATACCTACATTTTACAAGAATAACTGCCACAGGAAAGCTACTTGTTTCTTGTGTCAGGAGTCATTGATTGTTTTTTATGTACTACATTATCTTTCAATATGCTGTAGTTATACATCTCCACAACACACATCATATATTTATTTTAATTTTATTTACAATCCCAGGAAGAGATAGGAAGGAGTCAATGGAATAGTTATAAGGCTGTGAAAAACTGGTTCTTATATTCAGTGGACAGCCAAGCTTTGAATGTTAACCTATAAAATCTGGTAGATAAAGATCAAGAAAAGGACAACCAGGTTAGAGAAAGGCCATCTTCTTTAATTGAAGCTAACAACTCATTACTGATATGATTAAGGTGCCTCCCAGAAGTCATTAATAAATGTAAATGAAGATGGAAATTTTAAAATTTTAATATGAAAAGGGAGTATGTTAAAATGAGAAAGAATAATATAATAACAGGTGCAAACTCAATGATGATGATCATCAAAGAGCCTTGGGGGGGAAAAACAGAAGTTGAGGAAGAATAACATATTAGTATTTCTCTTGCACAGTCCCCAGGATGATTATAGTCTAATTCTAAGTAATCAGAGTGTCCCAAAATTTGTGGTATATACTCATTATCCTACCGTAGCTCATAAATTTACTCTCGTAAAATTTCTCAATTCTCATTTACCAAGCAACTCTGTGTTTCAGGGGAAAAAAATCTTGAAATAAGCTATATAAAAAGATATGCTTGTGAGCAATTTTTATGTGTTCTTTAAATATGTTTAGTATGACCATTTAAACATTGGTTTTCAGCCTTACTAATCTGTCTCTTGAATAAATGAATACTTCCTTATTTGTAGTAAATTTGTTTATCGGCACCCAACCAGAGACTCCTAAGTGGTAAGTAGAGATGGAATGTAAAAAACTCAAGTTACTTTTTCTGCTCTATCAGCCTTAACTTCTTACTTGGAAGCATTAGACTCTTTAATGCCTCAATTACATTGCATTTTTATTATTATTAAGTATTTCTTTATCTCAAAAGATGTTATGAATAGCAATATGAAGGATAACAGTATTATTAAATAAATGAAAATATATATAAAAACAAGGAATTATGGTGTTAATATAAAAACATTAGAATAAAATAAAACCAAATAGAAAATAAATAGAGTAAATAGAAATAAAATAAAAAACAAAGCTCTAACTCTGTTAATGTGCACAAAGATGCAAAATGCAAATATGTAAGGTTCTTAAATCTACCTATAAATAGCAACCTGTGCAGCTTTGAAACTTTGATTAAACTTCACAATACGGAAGAAAATTTAAACAAAGGTAAGAAATTCTTCAGGAAACAAAAAAAAAGGAAGAGAGAAGAAAAGAAAGACAACCACTGATGTTTTGTATAAGAGAAAACAAAGGAGGTAAAAGCTAGGAAAATTTGAATTTTCATTAACAAATATTTGCCAGAGGTTGCAAAACATTTCCTTTGCTTCCTGTGCTCTCTGCATTTATCAAGCACCATGACTGTTTCATTTTTTCTAACATTTTAAGGACCATCTACAATGTATGCTCCACAAGTATAATTAATTTATTTTATTCATTGGTGTATCTGCAGAATCTATTAAATTTAAAAAAAATACTGGCAGAAAGTTCAAAAAAATTTTTGAATGAATGCCTGAATAAATCTAGTCATGGTGCTGAAGCCAATGTCTTCCATCCAATTTGCAACCATCTGGAAGATTGAAAGAAATATGTAAACATGGGTTTGCACAGCAATTGAGACAGAACATGTTGATATTTTAGGAAATGGTCATTGTTTTCTTATTATAATCTTTTTCTCCCTTTAAACCTCCTTAGTTACTGCAAAACAGTTAAGCTAAACTACACTATTTGGTAATACCACTTACAGATGTGTCTTTAATCCTACATTTTGCATTTGTAGAAATGTGTAATTATAAAATCTCAGAATAGAATACCATAACTTATATGACACCACTTTCTTTTAAAGGAAAGAGAGAGCAAGAAAAATAACAAGATATATATACAATTTTATAGACATCACTATTTGTTTTTTTTTTCTAGCTGCTTGATATTCGGCCTGTTATTAGTTTCTATATTGCCATAGTTTCATTATTTCTAAATTCAGGAAATTAATATTGCCTATTTTCCATTGTTGTTAAGTGCATTAAACAAGATGAACTCAATGCATGTAAACCATATTACACAAGGGATCACAGAGTAGAAGCTTAATAAATATTCACTGATAGAATTATTTGTATTTATCTTATAGAACAAGATTTGGCAGGTGAAGGGATTACCAATGTCTTCTAAGTATTTTTATCAGCTATTCTGCTTTGTGTAGATACACATGGATTATTTTTATAATCAGAAGTAAAGCTATCCTACTTTTGAGAAAAATGACTACATTTGGTGAGATTTCCTTATGATTACTGCATAATTATGCTATTTCGCTTGAATCAAGACTTGCTCTTCAACCATCACCACTACTCTAGAAATTTAAGGCTTCTCTATATGAAACTTATTTATATCAGGCTCCTTTGCTTCATTAGTTATTCAGTAAGACTTATTTTCAAAACATCTAAATCCATCAACTTTCTACTGAAAACTTTTGTCATAAATATGCAAATTATACAGGACCACTATACTCTTCTATTCTTTATTATTTCTAAACATGATGATTCTGAAATCCATACCTTATAGAAGAGTATTATTTATAAATTATATATTTACTCATTTACATACTATATAATTTATAAACTACTAGAGAAAAAATGAACCTAATTACTAAGTTATTTCAAATTCTTGAAGTTACATAGTGAAAATGATTGTAGGCTTTTTGGGGGCCAGGGCAGTTCATTATTCATCTGTGTATTCCCAGCCTCTGGTATTGTGAATGATAAATTATTTAAATAGAATTAGCCAAGAAATTTCTCATTTCTATCATTCCTTACAGCAAAATAAAGTTTGATGATTAAAAAAAAAATGTCAAAAGTAAAGTTTGCTCATTCCAAAAACATTGCTCCAATGTCTTGATTGTGCCAAAAGTTAAAGTTTAATATAAGTTAAAGAAAGAAAACCACAACTCTATATGGCTCAGTTTTATTCTTAACATTTAAGGGTCTACTGCACTAACTAACTAATATAATGTTCCTCCATAAGTATGTAAAAATATATTCTATGTACATGTAATAAGTGCTACCATTTCCCTGTAAAAGATAAAAGGAGGGAGAAGGGAACACACTGCAGGTGAGTTAAAACATTTATGGAACATGTAGATGATTTACACAAAAACCCGCAATTTTGTTTCTATGTGTGGTTATTTTATCACAATGTGCTTTACAGGTTATTAAGAATTCACAACAGAGTTTTAAGACCTTATACATCTGAGAAATATACAGAAGGGAGAATAAAAAGAAGCCTAGTCTCTAGGATAACTACTACAGTTACGCCAACAACAGCAAACAACAAGGCACTTGGCAACTCATAAATTCTGTGAATGCTCCCTAACTAGCAGTATTATGTCTTCATGATAAATTCACTTTATCTTTCCTACATGAGCTTGGAAACATTACCAAACTCAAAAGGAACATGGGTGGAAGGATCACTCCTGAGAGCTTTCACCTATTTTCTGTTCCTAAGGAATCCACTTCCTTTGTACATGTGCAGAATAGCAGGTTCCTTTGAATCCTGCCTTTCAAGCTCTATTTTTTTAAAGCAAACATATAGATGTAAAATCCATTTTTTGTTATAGCACTTTATTTTTTTCTTTCTAGTATTTGATGAGGAAGTTTCAGTTAATTAAAGGTAATACATACTTGTAGATAAAAATATTGATAGAAAATCCCTTTTTGTTATTTTTTGTTTTGTAAAATCTGTACTGCTGTCCAATACACAAAATAATCAGTATATCAAAGATATCCCTATGCCCTATGAATATGTATCTCTCAACACTCGCTGAAACAATTTACAACTTTTGGTGTTTGACAGGATTGGGAAAAATCACGTTTAATTACTGTATAGTGAAAGAGTTATCATGCATTAACTTAATTGCTTACAGATCCCTTATTGAGACTGTATGGGAAGAATATATATATATATTTTTT
>NW_007726897.1:139455-146717 GCF_000696425.1 Galeopterus variegatus | reverse complement strand
TAATAATTTAACACAGAACTGAAAGAAAAAATCAAAAAACACACAGATCAGAGGTAAAGTTCTGATATTAACTGGTAAAAGTCTAACACCACCAAAGAACAACTGTAAAATATTGAAGGACTAGAAGCCCCTGCAGGCACTCAAGCCAGGTGTTGTAGGGGAGGGGGCAAGGGCCTCAGCCATGCCTGCATCCAACATCCACATCCAGCCCAGTGACAACCAACAGGCCACTGCCAGAAGCACCCTGGGCTTCCAAGCTGGGGGCAGGGTGGGGGCGGGGTGAAGGCCTCAGCCACAAACCCCCTACCTCTGGATCCAGCTGAGTGATGACCACCAGGCCACCAACAGAAGTACCCTGGGCTCCCAGGCAAGGGTGGTGGGGGGCTAGGGGCCCCAGCCATGGCCCCCTGAAGTCTGTATCCAGCTCAGCCATCATTGAGCTGCCACCAGAATCTCCCTGAGCTCCTCTGCTGGAATGAGGGGGGTGCCATGGGCCTTGACCATACTTCCCTCCCTCCTTCCTCCTCTGCCCAACCTATCCCTTCACCCCTCCCTCCTAACTGCTCCACAACAACATCTTAGAATGTAAAATGATAATAATAATAGTAATAAGTATATATATATACTAGTTAAGAAAGTGTGTTAATGCAGATTCCTCTGGTAGATCCTTCCAGACCCATAAGGGTCCAAAGTTGCCTTCAGTGGTCAACCTTTGTTCTTCCTGGTTGAAGGGGGGTGGGGGAGGATACCTTTTGTCTTTGTAAATCCATGCCTTGCTTTGAGTCAAATAGAGGAAGAACAGAGAGCTCTTCTATACCTGCTTCTTCTTAATTTTCTTCAGTTCAACGATCCTTCATATTTTGGTATGGCATATTATTCTAGTTTCCCACAAGACAGTATTTCTCTCTCTCTCCTTTCCATTTAAAAATATTGTTGAAATGCCCAAGTTTGCTTATATAAACAATTGGTGAAAGCATTAGCTAAATGCAAAATTTCAAAGATAAGAGATGAGAACTGGAGCTCAGTTATACCACACTGATTACTGTGTATAGCCACTAGCCATTAACAACAGCATGTGTGGACATTGGCCATAAATACTAGCTGATTTCATAACTTGGATTGTAAATGCTATAATTATATGTTGTAATTCACATTATACTACTGAGAATCATAGCCCAGTCCACAGCTTTATTGCAACATTCTCATTAATGTCCTGTTTATTCAGGATCTTTCAAAGAATTCCTTTGAGCACCCATCATGGTATTTTTAATTATGCTCTTTATATGTCTTCAAAATGTTGTGGACCTGTCTTACATGTTTTGATGTGCATGATGCCCTGAAACCACAGATTACAAACCCAAATTACATCACCGCAAAGTTAAAATGGTTTTGATTATTGTATCTATAAAATAATTCCTTCACTTATGTCTATTCAGTGAATATGGCTTTTGCTAAAAAAATTTCTTTTCAATTTCAGAGAAAAGTATACTCCTATACATTAGATTGACTTGTTTAATTGGCTTTCACAATTCTGTGCTATTATAGTTACTTATTTGACTTGCCCATTGCTTTCACTCTAACAGCCATTGATGAAATGCTACATTTCCTGTGGAGACAATGTTGCTTTATGCACAAAAATAACGATGTTAGAGCATAAACATGTTTTAATTTCAAGGAGAAGATTTACTAAGAATAAGAATGCACCATAATTTAGGTAACTCATTGTTTTTCTCACACTTTAGATTTTCAATGAAGATATTGGTTCAGTAATATTAAGCATTAATTTTAATGTAATAAAAGGGTATATTTACATTAATATCACAATTTGGGGGCATATTCAGGGGTTCACAATTCCACTTCTCAACAATTAAAAAATTAAATTTTCAATATTTGATAACATTCCATTTTTTAGAGACCCATATACATTCTTTTTTCATAGTCAGTAGTATATAGGCACTTTGATTTCAAAAACAAAACAATTGCTTTGGTTCATCAGCTTTCTATTTTGCCTCTGGTAGTATAATGTTCGATGGCTTTTGTTGGCTTATTGCACTTTAATTAGCATGATGCTATGTGCCTTTAGTAGCATGCTGCTATGCTACCCTTAATTGAAATCTTTCTCTTGTGTCTGTGATCATTATATCACCTTGATGCCTGGAACTGCTGCTTCTATGGAGTATGTGGCAATGTTGCTTTAGCCTCTTGAAGCTGAGGAGTTTGATTAGCAGGATCAGATGAGCTGCTAGAGGGCAGCTGACTGTGAGCTGTAGCGTCTTCAGATGCATTTAACAAATTACCTGCTCACCTTAGTACTGTAAATATGCAGATATTCACATACCATTTACTGTAAATAGTAAAATTTTACAGTGGAAAATTATTTCCTTCCATACACTTTGGTTAAAGATCACAGCTTCAGAATGTTTAAAAGCAAGGAAATGTATATGAAATCATTTTTCCTTACTATCCCCCTTTTCTTTGCCTTTAGAATATATACACAACACATTCTAATGGGCTGTTTCTTTCTTCGCAGATTTTCTCCACTTTTTTTCTAGCACACTAATTCATGTTATCTTCAAGAGTCCTCAGAATGCTTCTGAAATGTGATTAGTTTCAACATTTCTTAAAACTATATCAAAAAGAAAATAATCAAATAAATATTTTAATAAATAATAATAATAATTAAATAAATATTTATAGAGAATACTTTAAAGAAGGTAGGATTTCTTTGTCAAAGTAAGAATTTTAGCAAAACAACTGTATTCAAATAGTGAAAAGGAAAAATAAATGAACATAATGAACTTGAAAGACGGCATGTGCAAAAGTAATCATGAAACAAAGAGCTGAGTGAGGGTTAACCACAGCTCACAACCATGAGGGTTTGAGTATTTCAAAACAAGGACAGTTTGCAGATTGACAGAAGAGAATTTCCAAAGATGAGTAGAAAAAATATTGGGAGGAACATAACAACACTAAATCATAAATTGTCTCCTTTCATCCAACAAAACAATGTGGTCAACACATAATCCATTGTGTTCTGAAGAACCTAAGTTGGCCAGAAAATAGCTGAGCCATTTCCATGTCCTGGGGGGCTGCCAATAGGTCTGGCCATGCAGGACTCTGGTAGGTGCCTGAAGCTAGAATTCAAGAGCATGAGTGGCAGAAGGACACTGTGCAGTAAAAAGGTTAGAAATAAATCTAATTAAAGTTAACTATGTTTATGTTTGATGGGTGTGATTATAGGTGATTTTCATCTTCATAATAATTTGTAGTGTGCAAATTTCCCACAATGGACAGGCACCTTCTAGTCATAATATTTTTCTTTAAGATATTTGAGAAATCACCCATAAATAAAGTGTGACCCCTGGGAGGAATAGCCCCTACATGTCACTAATCCCATCACTGTAAGCAGAGTTTGTCAGGTTTATAAACCAGATGGTTATACTTGCTTAAGTATTAGTTTTATATGGCTTACATGTTATATCAGGTAAAATATGTGATTTAAATTAAAACTTATGTTTAACTGAATGTGTTATAAGTATGTTGTATGGGAAAAATTGCCTGATGTGACATGTTTAGCTATCATATATACTAATGCAGTGTGCTGTCTGTGAAGATTTTAACCCTTTATGGTTCATCCTTCATAGTAATAATAGCAAAGATATTAATAAGTAAAATAAGAAAGCAGAGAAAATTTGGCCATCTTATCTGGGTGAAATATATACTGCATATCTTCAAACTATATAAACTTCTCCATTACATTTATAAAGTTAAAGATACATGTCATATGAAAATGTGGTATATTATAAGTATATTAAGTATAATATACTATGTTATTAGGACAATTAATTTCAAAAAATGCATATTAGTTTAAACCATATGAAATTGTACTTTTGTAGATCAAAAGCAGTTGCATATCAGTCGACCTATAAGTATGGAAGGTTTGCTATTTCAAGAAAAAGAAACACTGATTTCTGCTTTTACAAAAGTGTAAGCATGATGTGTTTATTAGTTTGGTAAATAGATATTATAACATACCAAAAATGAATTTTCAAATAGATTTAATAATATACTAGGGATTGTTCCTTAGAAATGAATATTCTGGCCAATTCAAATATACTAAAATCAAAATATAAGCTAGATAGACATAGAAAAGTCATTAAAGGCAGATAAATTGCTAGTGTTGCTCCAAGTGAAACATTTCCAAATAAGGAAAAAAAAAGTTAAAATATTGTTTTGAGTTTTTTGTGTTTTTTTTAATTTGAGTTAACTAATAGTAACTTAATATTTTTAAGTTGCTGTTTAGAATCTTCATATACAAGTCATGAATCTTCAAATTCTAAAATCTCAAATTTATAATAAAGGGGAAAGCATGCTGTACTATGCTAGATATCTAAAATGTTAATTTGAATAATACGAAATTGCCTATATTTAATCATTTCTGACCCATAAATACAATGATTTGGTAACCTAATGGACGAAAATGTTCAGAAATTTTCTTGAGTAGAGTTAAGAGGCAGGAGGCCCAAGTTTATAGAAAACAGAAGAACATGCCACACAATTCAAAAATCTCATGTAACAACTGTTAGTTGAACTATGTGAAAATGACAATAGTCAACAATTTTTGGTTCACCGGTGCTGCAATTTCATATAGTTTAGCCTAATATCAATAGTGGAATGTATTTCTGAATATGACTAAAGGGCAGATGTATTTTCAGGTTCCAGAACAAGTTTTCTTATATTAAACAAAACAAAACAAAACAAAACAAAACAAAAAACTCTTGCACACACCTCTGGTACATGAAGGGGCAGTTTTTAAAAAACAGAGAGATGGAGATGGCAGTGAGATGTACTGAAGAAAAGCACTGCACCTCATGGTAGTTTTACACAGCTGCTCAAGTGTCTGAGCTTCAGACATTTCTTTTTAATCTATAAAATGATAATTGTAACTTGGCAGGATGATGTATTAATATATTTATTGTTCTCTTATTCTATAGGAAACTTTTGAAATAAAGGAAATATACATTTGTCTCCACTTCCCAGGACTTCCACCCATCTTCACTTCCCAGGACTTCCACTCTTTATCTTCTAGGAAAGCTAAATCTTTACATTCCTAGTTTAGAATGTCTTTGTCACAGGAGTTTGTTAATGTCTTTTTAATTTGACAGAATACAATATATTATCAGATTCCTGGAGGTCAATCATCATAAAAGTCTTTCTAGAGAATCTAGGCCCATTGAGGGGTATTAAAGCACATCGCTGCTGAGAGGCTGATTCACAACAGAGCATAAGCTTTAGACCCCTCACATGCAAATTATTCTTCATTATACATTTCTTCCTGTCAAGTGAACTTAGATGGCCATTGGAGTGCCCATTCTGAGATATAGCTAATTTTATTTTTGGACATATTTTGTTCTGGTTTAGTGGGATATATGTATATGGTTTGTGTTTACTTCTACTAGTTAATTATCAATACTTGTCACAGTATAGAAATACTTTCCTACGCACTTGAGTAATGGCCCAAATATGCAAGGAAAGAAGCCAGATGGCAACATGAATATGTTTTTTTGGGTCTGATGCTAATAACATATTGCTAATGGTGGAGAAACAAAGTTTGAAATGTTCTTGCAGAAGTTAGNGCCATCTTATCTGGGTGAAATATATACTGCATATCTTCAAACTATGTAAACTTCTTCATTACATTTATAAAATTAAAGATTCATGCCATATGAAAATGTGGTATATTATAAGTATATTAAGTATAATACACTATATTATTAGGACAATTAATTTCAAAAAATGCATATTAGTTTAAACCATATGAAATTATACTTTTGTAGANGATATGTGTATATGGTTTGTATTTACATCTACTAGTTAGTTACCAATACTTGTCCCAGTATAGAAACACTTTCCTACCCACTTGAGTCATGGCCCAAATATGCAAGGAAAGAATCCAGATAGCAACATGAATGTGTTTTTGGGGGTCTGATGCTAATAACATATTGCTAATGGTGGAAAACAAGGTTTGAAATGTTCTTGCAGAAGTTAGTCTGGAGAAATTTCTACTCATCAGACATAATATTTTAAGTGGAAGATTTGGTTTTCGTACAAACCCAATCAGTATGGAAGTAATTTCCTGTCAGTAATATAAATGAATAAGTAACATATGCAAGTATCCATACATCAGACATTTTATTTATTGATGCAATCACTTCATAAAAGAAATTTTAAAATTTTCTATTTCAAGGCTTTAAACATATAGCAATGCTACAAATTATGAATGTATTTTTATGTGATATTGCACTTTTTATACATCCCAACTATCAATAATAAAAAAGAGTCTTGATGACAGATATACATTGAATTGTGTCTAAGAAGTTTTATTAGAAGCTTGATTCCCATTGTAACTGTCCAGGGTGGGAAATCCTATTATAGTAATTGAAAGGTGGGGCCTTGAAGAACTGACTGGATTTTAGAACCATGCCATAGTGAATGGATTAATAATGGTGGTCAGGGGCCGGCCCGGTGGCGCACTGCTATAGTGCGCCGCTTGAGAGTGCGGNTCCCTAGACTTTGTACTTCTCAACCTCCAAAACTGTAAGTGATAAATTTTATTAGCTTACAGATTACCCAGTTCCAGGTATTTTGTAATAAGCAGCAGAAACAGACTAATGCAATCACTGTGCATTTCTAAAAACTTGACAGAAAATTTTAAAAACTGAATATCTGAAAAACATTCTGTTTTTTTTTTAATATCAAGGAGGCTTATAAATAGGGGAAAAGTTGACTTTAAGATATACTCGTATTTATTTTGTGTATATTTTCAAGAAATAAAAAGTATATTCTGTTTTTTTTTTTTTTTTTTGTCCTTTTTTGTGACTGCGCTCAGCCAGTGAGTGCACTGGCCATCCCTATATAGGATCGGAACCCGCGGTGGGACCGCTGCTGCGCTCCCAGTGCTGCACTCTCCCGAGTGAGCCACAGGGTCGGCCCTAAAAAGTATATTCTTAATTTTTCCAAATAAGGAAAAAATTCCAAAGATACAAACAAATTTACAAGCAAAATAGAATAGAATTGCGGTTTCCAGTGCTTCATGCAAAGAACTTAGAATTGCCACTCCAAGAACAGACCTATAGTTATTAGAGGTGGAAAAGGGAGAGAGGGAGGGGTGTTAGGGAGTAATTGGGCTGGGGACACAAAGAATACTTACTATTTGCAATGACGAACATGCTAATAATATTGATTTTGATCACACACTATGC
>NW_007726897.1:135535-138744 GCF_000696425.1 Galeopterus variegatus | reverse complement strand
TGGAAAAGGGAGAGAGGGAGGGGTGTTAGGGAGTAATTGGGCTGGGGACACAAAGAATACTTACTATTTGCAATGACGAACATGCTAATAATATTGATTTTGATCACACACTATGCACAAATACTGATAGACAACTCTCTACCTTATAAATATGTATAACCAATTATGTTTCAGTTCGAAAAATGAATTAAAAAATAATAAGAAGAAACCTTAAAAAAAGAAAGAAGTTGCCACTCCATTCTAGCAACATGTAAAAAGCTGAACAAAATGAAAAATCAGCAACTCTTCTTAGTTCCATTAGAGAAGTGAAGTAAGAGGATAAACTGCTTCTTTCGAAATTGAAGAAACAGAAAGACAGACACGGAGAATCACAACTTACCAGATCATAAACCTATGAGCAGAAACATTCATGAGAACAAGTGCCGGGATACGAAAACTTGGACTGTAAATGTCGCATTGCTGGAGGCTTACTGTGGATAAGTCTATGAGTTAAAAATTCCAAGGGGACCTAATTTTCAGGGGGCTCTACACTTTTATGAGTTTGACCTCCAGGAGTTCCACCAAGTTCCCACAGTGAATATCAAAGTAGTATTTTTGCTTCCAGTAGTAGAAGGAGAAAAGTAACTATTTTGAAATACACCAGCACATTCTGTTCTAACTTCACAAGGCTTGGTCTCAGGAGAGACCATCTTACCAAAGTCTAACTTGCAGGGGTTTTAACAGAGTTTAACTGACCTGAGAGGTACTCAAATCTAGCCATCTTCTCCCACCAATGGTGGGGGAGACTGAGAAGCACAAGTGAAGTCCACAGTCCAGTGGCACAGGCACACCAAAATACTGAGACCTCGTCATAGGACTACAGAACACTATCCCTCTCCCCACATCTTACCCCTATATTGCTAAATGACTGTATTGCAGTTCCTTTTACCCAATACATCATGTCTACTTTCAAAAACAATTACAAGGCATACAGAAAGGGTGGAAAACCAGTTTGAAATGACTTGATAAGCATCAAAACCAGAGTGAGATATGGCAGAGATGTTGGAATTATGAGGCCAGGAATTAAAAATGGAACAAAAAACTATAAACAATATGCTAAGAACTTTAGTGGAAAAAGTAGAAAATAGGTTAGAACAGATGCATAATATAAGAAGAGAAATGATAATTCTAAGAAAATCAAAAATAAATGCCAGGGATCAAAACACTGTAACGGAAATGAAGAATGACTTTTATGGGCTTATTAGTGGGTAGGACACAGTTGAGGAAAGAACGTCTGAGCTTGAGGATATGTCAAAACAAACTTTCAAAAATGAAAAGCAAAGAGAGAAAAGACTGAATGGAACAGAACAGAAGAGCTAAAAACTGTGAGACAACTACAAAAGGTATAACATATGTGCAATGGAATACCAAAAGGAGAAGAGAGAATGAAACAGAAGCAATATTTGAAGCAATAATAACTGAGAATTTTCCCAAATTAACGTTAGCCACCAAACCACAGATCCAGGAAGCTCAGACAACACCAGGCAGGATAACTATTAAAAAACAAAACAAAGAAACAAAAGCAATAAAAATCACTACACCTAGGCACATCATATTCAAACTTCAGAAAGTCAATTATAAAGGAAGTATCTAGAATGAAGCCAAGGAGGAAAATAAGAAACAAAATGAAAACAAGTTGTAATTTATATAATTCATCCAATAAAAGGTATAAACAAAGATGAAGAGCAGAAAATGAGAAACTTGGACTTACAAAGGGTTGGGTGTACATATTGGAAACAACTAGTTAAATGGAAAAAAACATTTAAAATCTTATTAATGGCAGTATAAATTGGATATAAAAGAAATGAGTTCATATGTAAAAGTGTTAGAGTGAAAAGAGACAGATTTGTGGGTTATTACTCAAAAATTTAATTCACAAACAAATAGAGAAGGAATGAATTAGAATAGGTAATAACCTGATTTCTTCATCTTCTATAAGAGGGATTTAAAATGGTTCTGTCATTCTTTACTAAAAATTAGAGAACTTCAATTTAGAGAATGTATTAATTACTTAATCATGCATGCCCAAGATAGAAAAGTTTGAAATAGAGGAATGTTTCAAGAAAGAAGCAAAAAGCAACCAAATCTCATTATGAGGAAACAACAAAATGTGTCAGGAGGGGTGGGGAGAGATAGAGCATGCTAGTGTGCATTTCGTTCATTTCATCTCTCTCCAATTCATGTGTATGCACTGTCACTCACATCTAAAAGAAGTTATTGCTAGTGGGAATGCAAAATGGTACATCCACAATTTGATGGTTTCTTACAAAACTAAACATACGCTTACAATGTGATCCAGCAATGACACTATTTGGTGTTTACCCAAAGGATCTGAAAACTTATGTTCACACAAAAACAGCACACTAATGTTTATAATAGCTTTATTTGCAGTTGCCAAAACTTGGAAGCAACCAAGATATTCTTCAGCAAGTGAATGGACAGATAAATTTTAGTACATCCAGACAACAAAATATTACTCAGTGCTAAAAGTAAAGGAGCTATCAAGCCATGAAAAGACATGGAGGAAACTTAAATGCATATGACTAAGTGAAAGAAGCCAATCTGAAAAGGCTACATAACATATGCAGATACTTCAAAAAGTTGATGGAAAGATTCATGTAATTTTTTAATTCTATTGCTCCATGAGTTTTGTGAGGTAACCTTGTGTGATTCTAACTGTATGACTTTCCAGAAAAGGCAAAATTGAGATGACAGTACAAAGGTCAGCGATGTCCAGGGGTTAAGAAGGTTTTGTGAGGTAACCTTGTGTGATTCTAACTGTATGACATTCCAGAAAAGGCAAAATTGAGATGACAGTACAAAGGTCAGCGATGTCCAGGGGTTAAGAAGGAGGAGGGAAGGAAGGACAGAGTGCAGAGGATTTTTAGGGCAGTGAAACTACTCTGCATGATTTTACAGTGGTGGATACAGGTCATTATAAATTTGTCCAAGCCCATCGAGTGTACACCACCAAGAGTGAACCCTAATGTAAACTATAGACTTCAGGTGATAATTATGTTCAGTGTAGGTTCAATTGTAACAAATGCACCATTTTCCTGATGGAGGACACTATGCATGTGCCGGGGCAGGGGCATAGGGGATATCTCAGACCTTCCTCTCAATATTGCTGTGAACCTAAATCTGCTCTAGAAAAATGAAGTCTTTACAAG
>NW_007726897.1:41848-133163 GCF_000696425.1 Galeopterus variegatus | reverse complement strand
AAAAAAGAAAAATGAAGTCTTTAATTATGTCAAAAGGTCTTCTTCCATTTTTTTCCTAATCCTAACCACATTCTCTCCTAATCCTAACCACACAAAGGTCATTAGCCTTTAAGCGTACATATGAAAATGTGAAGTTTCTGAATGTACCAGTCCTGTATTTCTCTAATAAATGACAGAAGTATATTATTCTTAATTTTGTTTCTTACTTTTTGTATTTAAAACATCTTTCATAGAGGTTTCTGGTCAAGTTGGCAGAATAGACGTTCACCAGTGTTACCGTCTCCCACAAATCAACCAATTTACAACTATTGAAAAGCAACAACAGCCAAGCTGAGGCCACTAGAGATCAGGGGAAGAGGAGGAGACACCTACGGAGCGTATGAAGGTGGGAGAACCCATGATGAGAGAGAGAAAGAACCACTCAGATCGTTTCAAATTCCGGCCACTTTAAGGCTGGAGCTGGTGAGTACATGGAGCAGGAGCTGTCAAAAGCCACAGATGTGCCCTTCAGATGGAGTTGTTTGGAGGCTGAAGGGTAGAAGAGGGCCTTGGTGGCCTCCAGGCCAGAAAGACTACCAATCGGGTTCCCATGGACCCACATAGGAGCGAGGAGCCAGAACAACTGAAGCAAAGGAGCCTCTCAGAGGCCAATGAGTCACCACAAGGGACTGGCATACAGCCCATCCCATGGGAAGTGTTTGGAGCATGGGAGGTAGGGGAGACAGGCCCACTTGGAGAACATTGGGGCATAGCCAGGACAGCTGATCTGCCCCTCAATCAGCATAGTGACTCAGTGGAGACTGGTCAGGAATAGAGAACTGCATGGGATGCCATTTGCTAAAAAGACTCAGGCCCAGACCAGTGTTTATATCCAACCCAGGTACACCAGATCTCACAAGTCCAGGAAGCACATATAAAGTCAACCATTAAAACCTGAGCTGCACAAAAAGCCTTCCCTAGAAAATCTGTAGCAAAGAAACAATTTAGCTCAACCCCAGAGCTCAAGTACTGGTCGCCACAGGAAATAAGCAAAGGAGAACAAATTAGTTTCAGTGCAGAGTACAAGTGGTAGGAACAGCAAATAATCCAACACTGAACTGAAAGAAAAAACAAAATACAACAGACCAAAGACAAACCTTGATATCAACTAGTAAAGGTCTCCCTCAACCAAAGAACACTTATAAAACCTAGAAGGACTGGAAGTCCCCTGGGCTGCTAAGCCAGGGAAAGGGGAGGGCCAGGAGCCTCAGCCCCTGACACCTGCAACCAGCCCAGTGACGACCACTGAGCTGCTGCAGGAATTTCCTGGGTTTCTGAGATAGGGCAGTGGGCACGGGGGGTTGGGGGGGTGGGAGGGAGGCGGCAAGGGCTTCAGCCACACCCCTCTGACATCTGCACCCAGCCAGGCAATGACCAAGCCACCACTGGAAGCCCCCTGGTCTCCTATGCAGGAACGAGGGGGTGCCACAGGCTTCAACCATGCCCCTTCTCCCTCCTCTTCCCTCCTCCTCCCACCTTATTTCCTTTCCCTTTCCCCTCCCCACAACTGCTCTGCAACAATATGATAGAATGTAAAAAAAAAATAGTAACATTAAACTTAAACAAATAAATAATTAAAAGGTCTTTTATATTTTATCATATATTTCCATATACAGCTTCCTCATTTATTTCATGGGTTTATTATAATTTATATAGTCAGTCCCATATTGATTGACATTTAAGTTGCTTCTAATATTTGCTGTTATAAAATGTTTTAATTAATAACTTTGTGTATGCATAATTTTATGTATGCACAATATATACCTAAAAGTACATTTGTTGCATCACAAATTATTTAAAATTATAATTTTGGTAAACATTGACAAATTATTCTCCTTAGGTATTGTACCGAATAACATTCTAACCAACAATGTTTTGAGTATGCCTGGCATCTCAATACAGCATCAGAGTGTTATCGAATCTTTGACCTTTTGCCAACCTTTTGGATAAAACACACTTCCTCCATGTAGTTTTAATTTGCATTTGATCTTATTTTATAACTTGAAAGGCTGTTTATATTGCCTTTTTTGTGAACTCTTTGTTATATTATTTATTTATATTTTTCTCTTTGATTGTCTTTTATGTTAGTTTTTAGGATCCCTTTATAGATTATGGAAATTTATTTGTAATGTGAATTACAATGTTTTCTTTAAATTTGTCAACTGCTTTTTGAGTTTGCTTATGTTGTTTTAATTAATGAATCATTTTTAAACTGTGCACATGATTTCAAAGTTTGTCTAATCATGTATAATGTCTGGATTTTGTTTAAAAAATTTTTAATGGTGGTAACAGTAACTATTCTTATATTTTTATGATATTAGTGGGGATGCCTTTAGTGTAACACCACTAAATTTGATGCTGGATTTGGATCTGATAAACTTATATTTTATCGTGCTCAGAAAAGATTAATTTATTACTGTTTTATTAAGTAATTTTTTTCAAGTATGGTTGTTGAATTGTGTCAACTTGTTTAACAGCTTGAGTGAAGGTCATGTAATTTTTACACCCCAATCTCTTTGAGGAGTTTTGTACATATGTCACTTCATAGAAAAAACTTAAAATTTTCCATACACTTTGTGTTCTTAAATTATTTTAATAGCATTACAATGACTTTTTACTTAATGGCTGAAAAGTAATTCTTTGAAAATATATGATCATTATCTTTTTGGGTGAAGTTACATAATAACTTTTAAAATATTTTATATGGAAATCTCTGTATTCACACAGATTCTGTAAATTATATTTTCCTAGGAATTTGCCCATGTCATTCAGATTTTAACACGTAACTTGTAAGAGATGAACAAAATATTTGTTATAATTCTTGACTATATTTTAATCAGATTTTTGTTTGCTTTTATCTGCTTTTCTTAATTTATATATATAAATATATATTTATTTTTACAAGGAACTTACATCTAAATAAAGCAAAAATTACTAGTTGTTTTTGTTTTTTCTGTTTATAGTAATTTCTTCATTTTTCTTTCTTCTTTCCTTCCTTCTCTTTCTTTCTTTCTTTTTTTTTCTTTCTTTTGTTGAATGTAAACAACTCTCTTGGCCAGTTTTCGGTTACTAATTTGCTCATTTATTCTCTTCTTAATGGTCCCAATATATTTGTAATTGTTTTTCAAGAAAGGCTAATGGAAATGCCTTGCATTCTCTCATTTTGAAAGCATATTTTAACCTTTATATTTGAGGGACAGTTGACTGAATATAAACTCCTTGGGTCACACTTGCCATTTTTAGGCTCCTGTAGAGGATCCTCCATTGTCCTCTGATACTAAAATTTTCAGTGGAGAATATGAGAAGATCCAGATATTTTTTCCCAAAAATGTGATCTAATCATCTTTTTATTGGACTACACAGAGAACTCTGTTTTATCTTCAAACTTTAAAAACTTTATTAGGATATAACATAATATGACATATTCTGCGTGGATTTGCTCTGACACATTATATCCACTTTCAATATGTATAAGACTTATTTCTATATGTCTTTATTTTAATATGAAATAAAATAATTATATCTTCAAATATCTATTCTCTTCCTTTATTTAGGTTTTTGTTTTTCTCGGGGAGTGGGGGAGAGCCATGATATGAGATACTGGACCTTATTTCTTTCTTTTATTCATCATTTTTCTCCTTCATTTTATTCTTTCACTTTTTATCATTGTTTTCATTTCATATGCTTTTCTCATGTCTATCTGCCACATTACCTTGCTTTCCACAGTATCTATTTTCTCATGGGCTATTTCTTTTTTACCTTTTTATCTGGTAAAGGTTTTTATTTTTATTATTTTCTAATTCTGGATCTGAGGTTTGACAGCTCATGTTTCATCTTTTATCTCTTTACAAACTTTATTCATAGAAATGATTGCTGCATTATGCATTAAGATTTTTTAAAAATTCATGGCAATTTTTTTTTTGTAATTTTGATCTGCTTCAGGATAAAATTTTTCTCATAAAATTTTTATATTTTTATATTTTACTGCTTTTTCCCACTCTTTATGATGCTATCTTTACATAAATGGTGTGGAAAGCAGAATTCCAAAAGAGCCCTTGATGACCATGTGCTTGTAAAGTTCCTTCTCTTGCATGCAAATGGAAATTCTGTCTTACCTTTAACCAATTATATATGGCAGAAGTGAGGGACTTTTACAGATATAATTAAAGTTTCTAGTAAGTTAATTTTGAGTTAATCAAACAGGAGATTATCCTTGGCTGACCTGATCTAATCAGATAAGTCTTTTTCTACAGGTGGACTGGGCTCTTCTTGGAGAGAGCTGTTCTCCTGCTGGCTTTGAAGAAGTATGTTGTGAGTATGTTGTGAGGTTGTAAGACTGTCATGTGCCTAGGAACTGAGTTCAGCCTTCTGGAGCTAAGAGCAACTTCCACCCTACAGCCAGCAAGATAATGGGGAACCAAGGACTACGGCTGCAATGACATAAATTTTGTCAAAACCTGAATGGTGTTGGTACTTTAGTACCTGAGCTTCAGATGAGATTGCAGCCCTGGTCCACATCTGGCAGACTGGTGAGATCTAGCTAATCCACTGCAACTGTGAGAGAATCAATTTGTGTTGTTTTGAGCTACCTAGTTCGTGGAAATTTGTTATACAGCAATAGAAAACTAATACAAATAGTAAATTTCATCCTCATATCTCTTTCATTATTGAATGTGCTTTCTTGTTCTGTACTGTATTTCTAAGCTGTTCCTGGAGATCTTTCTTCTTTTTGTGCCCACACAGAAACTAACCACTCCCTACAATGTGGCTCAACTCCATCATCTCTTGTGTAATCTTGAATCCTCTATGAACAAAATTGGATTCAGAAAACCTACTTTTTCTGCATTTTCACTCCATGAATATCTCCATTATCGATTAGCATACATAACTTTTACACTTCCTGGAGTTCTCTTTTGGCTTAGGAACTCTAATATTGCTGTCATGCTCTGAAAACTGCCACTACTGAGCCATGTTGCCACTATGTGCCCTCATTTCCTTACTTCCTCTTTGCAGCCTTTTTCTCATCTCTGCTAATTTTGACCAACTTGGACTGTTGGTATAGCATATCTCTGTCCTAAATTAGTGCTAATTGGAATTATCAGGGATGCTTCCCATTATTCTTTCTTGATTTTTGGTTAATGCCCAGAAGAAGATAGTATAGATGCTGACTTACATAGATCACACCGATAGCACAATCAGCAATAAATGTTTGTTAATAATGAGTTTAATTGAGAAGAATCACTCTAATATTTTCTTGGTGTACATTTTCACATACCAACCATACAGGATGAAACCACCATGTGGCCCAGGCTTAAAAGAGCACTACATTTAAATAAACACAGTTTCTGCAACCACCAGATTTTGGAAACATATTAAAATATCCCCTGATGTTTCTCAGTTGACAATATATAGCAATAGTTTAGTCTTTTTCCTTGCCCGTCAACTATTCAGTAATCGTTTCTCTCCTACCACTCCTAAACTCAGCCTACAATGAATTTTGCAGTTTTCGCTTTCTTATTATATGTGTCTGTGTGTGTGTATATATATATATATATATATATATATATATATATATAGTCTATTAACTCCTCCATGTAATTTTCTCTATTTTCAAATAATAACTTTATACTTCCTTGCATCTGCTGCTTTTCTCACTGCATGTCCCCTTGATTCTTCTTAAGAAAGGCCAGAAAAAGAAAAAGCAGTGATAGAATTATTCATAATGGTCGAGTGTGAAAAAGGAAAGACTTAAGAATATTTGTTTGTTAATTTCTTTACCCATCAAATATATTGAGATAAATGTAATACTTAATTAGGTTTGTGATGTATATTTACATTGTGTGATACATATAATGTGTGTGTGTGTGTATATACATATATAACTTGTTTTCTCAGTAGCACCTTCTAGGTGTATATTTCAATCTATTGTACCTTTATTTTTCTCTATGACTCCTGGTTTTCCCCTATTTCTCTCTTTCCTATATTTGTTCCCTTTGCCTCCAACTCATACCCTCATTTCCAGTTTCATAAGTAATTCTTCACACGTCTTTTGGTTTCTCACCCTTTCACCTCACAGTGCAAAATTATTCTTACTCCCCTCCCAGAAAATTACTTTCTCTTTCATCTTGTACCTTTGGCATTCATTTCCTGTGGGGTTTCATCACAAACAGCAGCAGGTGATGTTAACTGTTTAAAATCCATGGAGGAAAAAAAAATCAGAGGCATCAGTTGTCATACCTGAGGTATACACACTTGCTGTAGATGCAGTAAATTGTCACAAACAGGACTGCATTCATTTTCTAACAATAATTTGCATTATTCAATATTAGTGCATTAAAAAGAGAAAGTAACCTAAAACACACTAATAATTTTTAGATATACTGGCAAGAATCAGAGTAGCCAGGGTGTAACTTTGAAACAGACAATGTTTGTATCAAGCAAAAAATTTCTAAGTACAATTCAAAATTTCCACTTGAAATGAAATTCCCTTTGTAAATACTTAGTCTCCAGAAGCATTTTGACTACTAAAGCAATGTCCTAACACTGCTGTTTTGAGTTTTTTATGGGCTATTAAGTTGAGTGTAAAAGTCATAAATTATCTGTAAAAGTTACCCAAATTACAGCTATCTGTGGTTTTTCGATAAAGGCCAAGAATGTGTTTTTTTAAACACACCCCATTGCTTGGAAAATGGCCAACCATGGAAAATATGTTCACTATTCTACTTGTTTAAAATTTTCTGAGTCACTCAAGTGTTGCTACCAAACTCCTCTTCAACAAGAAAATCCTCGTTTGCATTAAATATTGTCAATATTCTTAAAACTGCTATTCAAAAGAGCATGCCATATGAAGTAAGAAATCCTGTGCCTTAACTTTGTTTTGTTTTAGGATGATCCACAAAAGGCAGCATAACAAAGATACAATTATTCTTTTAACTTCACCAGATCATAAAACTGCAATCTACCTGAGCTGAACTAAGACAGCTGAGTTTCATTAATATGTTTACCCAGAACATTCAAACATCAAAGACAGAAACATCTGTATTCTAAATCAGACTTTATTTTATTTAAGAAATAAAAATTATGCAGTTCTTTTTGTTTTTTAAGTCTAACAAATTTCCTGGATTCTGAGGCTTTATGAGCTATAGCCATAGCACTGTCAAGTTTTCAGACAGTAGATACAGCTGCTAGTAACCTTCCTGGAGAATTACAATGAAAGATAGTAAGATTATTGGTTGTTTATACCATATTCCATTTAGAATTGTTTTCAACATGCACCTATTCATACACAATTATTAAAAGGTTTCTAAAACAATATAATACCGAGGACATACCCTAGACTTTAGTCAGAGAAAATATAAAACCTTAAAGAAACTTTTTAATAGAATGTGATATGATATTATTGACTTGCTTTTAATAGTGCATGAAATAATGCTCAGAAAACAAAATTGTAATTTTTGCCTCTAATCATGATAGAACACGATGATTGCTTTGAATCTGAAATATGTGACAGCTGTCCTCAAACTTTAATTTTTTTAGCAGAGGGACACTTCTTTTCTTTACAAATGGAATATTGCACAAAGCACTGATGAATGCTTATGATGGTGCTCCTGGACTCATTTGTCTGTAAACCTGTATAGTGACCTTATTACATTTATTTATTAACAAATGAACCAGCAATGAGAATGACGAAAAGGTTTTGTGCATACTACATTGAAATCAGGACTTATAGAAAAATTATTGTGATTTTTTCAGGCTCAGCATCTAATTTCTTTGTGTGTGTGTGTGTGTGTGTGTGTGTGTGTGTGTGGTTTGCTCATTAACAAGATCATTGTGATTCACCCTATCAGATATTTGCAAAGATTAACTTATTTTTTCAACGGTTTCCTTTACACTTTCTGCTTAATCTTCAATTAAACTGATCCAGATGCTAAAGTTTCCTTTACACTTTGTGCTTAATCTTCAATTAAACTGATCCAGATGCTAAAATAGAATGATAGAATTTATTTTTTAAATTTTAATACAAAATCTACAGATTTCTCATATTTGTTCTCGGCAAGTTTTTAATATAAAAGTAGTAATATATAATTTTCTCAGCTAATTTACATTTTAATTTTTTGTAGAAAAAATAATTTAAAAATTTATTATAATATTATGAGTTAATCAATTATGCAGCATAAATTTTTTCTAAAACCTAGAAGTTATTATTGTCAAATACTCACTCCTTATTTCCAAATAATTAAATATATTTTATTATAAGGATTGAATTCAAATTATGATACCATTGCTATATCCATAAGCATGTAACTCATAGTCAACAAATATTGCTAGTGTTATTACACTTACTAAAAATAACAGTAAGATATACCAGGTTCTTACTGATATATCCATGTTCTTGAGAGAGAGAGATTTTTCTTTATCAATATATCAGTATCAAAACTTAAGTACATCTATATCTGTCGGTCTGTCTATCTATCTAACTAGTCCTATTTGAAATATTCAAAATAGCTGCTCTTGAAATAAGTAGAAATCTTAACATAAAATTGTATTTTTGTACTTGCTGTCCATATAATTTCAAATTAAAAAGTTGGAAAATTTACAAGTACCTTTATGAAACTGACTATAAATAGTTTCCTTCAACTTGTTTAATGGGATGCCCAATTATCTTGGTAGTTAATTTTAGTTTTTGTTACGTACAGTAACTATGTGGAAATATTTCAAAAACAGCTTTTTAATAAACAAGGAGGCCTTTAGATTTTTTTCTTTGCCTTTATTTTTTGTATTTGTTAACTAATTTATTTACATACCTATGAAATATACTTAGCATATAGAAGACATTTGCTAAATGCTTATTCAGGAATATTGAAAAACAAAGTAATAAATCATATATGAAAATAAGTACATACTTTTTCTTCTTTTGTATTAGTGTGTGTATAATAAGCTTTTTTACAAATTGGTATATATTTTTCATGATTGCTTGAATCAGCATAACAACAGCAATATACATATAAAATCTCAGAAAAACTCAATAGTTTAACATAAGCTAAATTTTTATTTTTATTTACTTATTTATTTTTTTCCCTTTAAATTGTAAGCTAAATTTTTTAATTCATACATCAAAACGAGCAGACGTCTATTAAAAACACTGTACAAATATCATGTCTATACTGCACAGAATAATGCAAGTATATTATCAAATACAGTTCTGTAAATACCAACAGTACTGGACTTAATATGCTTTTCCAACAAGAGCATGCTGTTTTCTCCTCAAACAGAAATTAACTTACTTAGAACACTTAATTATTTTCATTTTAAGATTCAAATTTTGCTTGTTAATCATAATTAATTAGACTAACCTCTTCATAGTGTAATACAAATTCTAAGAGATGTCCTTTCCCTGCATTTTTTTTTTTTTCAAAATGACATTAGAAGTTGCATATGCCCCACTCCTCCTCTGCTCCGTGGCCTGGCCTTAGTGACTGCGGTGCAGGCCCAGGGCCACAGGGTGGGATGAGCGGGCGGATGGAGGCCGGCCGTAGGCTGCCTTCGTCAGTCCCCCCAGCTTGCCTGAGCGAGCAAACACCTGCTTCTGCCAGTGAGCAAGATAATGTGCAAGGTGATGCTAACCACCACTGAAGCAGAAGGCCCCCCAGGAGGAAGGGGGAGCCATGCATCCAGCTGCCTTTCACAGCCAGGCACAGAACTACATTTTGAACAGCTGATGGTCTTTATGCTAGAAGAAAGGGACCGACTTCACACCCTTATACTCAAATAATGCTGGCATTAACAACCCAGGGGAAATTACAAGAGGTTGGTCATGAAAGAGATTCCTTGCAGAGACAGCTCAATACTGTACTTCCACAGAGTATTTGTTCAATTTAAATGTAATTACTAAGGTGGCAGAACAGACAGTCCCTAGCATCACTCCCTCCCACAAATCAACCAATTTACAACTATTAAAAAGCAATGACAGCAAAGCTGGGGCCACTAGAGCTCAGGAGAAGAGGAGGAGAGACCTACTGAGTACATGAAGGCAGGAGAAGCCACCATGAGAGAAAGAAAAGATTGCTCCTACCATTTTGAATCCTGGCTGCTTCAAGACTGGAGCTGGTGAGCACACGGAACAAGAGCTGGCAAAAGCCACAGCTGTGCCCTTTGGATGAAGTTACTTGGAGGCTGGAGGGGAGAAGAGGTCTTCAGCAGCCCCCAGGCCAGTAAGACCACTAACAGGGTTCCCATGGACCCATACAGGAGTGAGGGGCCACAGACAACTGAAAAAAGGAGCCACTCAGAGGCTGGTGAGTTATTACAAGGGACTGGTGCATGGCCTGTCCTATGGAGTGTTTGGAGTGTGTGTGGTGGGGGAGACGGGCCCACCAGGGGAACACTGGAACAGAGGAGGGACAGCTGATCTGCCCCCCAATCAGCACAGGCCCATACTGTGTAGACTGGTCAGGAACATAGAACTGCAGGGGAAGCAATTTGCTGAAAAGACTCAGATCCACACAACCCAGGCTTACTGGATCTCATGAGACTCAAAAGTACCTACACAGTCAACCATTAAAACCGGAGCTGCATAAAAATGCTTCCCCAGGGAATCAGCACCAAAGCAGCAACTTGGCTCAAACACAGGCCTCAAGTACTGGTCCCCACAGGAAATTCCCCCATTGTAGAAGTAAGCAAAGGACAACAAATTAGCTCCAGTGCAGAGTTTAAGTGGTGGGAACAGCATATAATCAAACACACAACTGAAGGAAAAAACAAAATACCCACAGACCAGAGACAATGTTTGATATTAACTAGTAAAGGTCTCACTTCACCAAAGAACACCTATAAAACCTAGAAGGAGGGAGTGGGGTGGGCCAGGGGCCTCATCCATGCTCCCTGACACCCACATCCAGCCTAGAGATGACCACCAAGCTGCTGCAGGAAACATCCCAAGCTCCTGATCCTGGGCAGTGGGGGACTGAGGGCTTTGGCCATACTCCCCTGACATCTGTATTCAGCCCAGGAATGACCAAGACACCCTGGAAACCCCTTGGTCTCCCCTGCACGAATGAGAGGGGTGCCACGGGCCCCAACCACATCCCCCTTCCTCCACCTCCCACCCTATTTCCTCCCCCCTTCCCCTCTACCCCTCCCACCTAACTGCTCCACAACCAACATCTCAGAATGTAAAAACAGTTGGAGCTGGGGACCAACCCCTCCTCCTATAACCAGGCATGCCACTGCTGCCATTGGGCCCACCCAGGGTCCTGAGGCTTGGAGCAAGAGACCACCCCTCCTACTGCAACCAGGCAAGGAGCATGCCAAAAACACCACTTCCATGTGGGTGGCCCACCACAGCCACCACAATAGCCACAGCTTCCGCAAAAGCAGCTAGACGCCACAACCACCATGCAGATGGCCCTCCAGCCACTTGAGAGTATCAACACAAGGAGAGTCACCAGCAGAGACAAAAGAAAAGAAGAATATATGTCTCTCCACAAAGCCCATTCCAGAGTGATAGAAGAAGCATCTACTCTATGATAATATTGGGGGACCTGACCACACACCTCTCAGGATTGGACAGATCATCTAGGCAACAAATCAGCAGAGTAACCATTACTCATTCAAGAGAGAAGAAATATAGCATTATCAGAGGTGGGAGGGGGGAGGGAGAGGGGAATGAGGAGAGATTGGATAAGGGGCATAAAGAATAAGTATGATTTGTAATAATGCATATGCTAAAAATATTGATTTGATCAACATATGTCAATGTTGAATCTCAAAAATATGTATAATCAATTATAATTCATTTAAAAAAGATTCCCTCCTCAAAAGAATTTGCGTATGCTATAGAACTCTTTTTCAAAGTTTCACTGCATAAAATGTACTTTAATAAAAATTTAAGTTATACCATTTAAATCCTAAAAATTAATAATTAAAATTACCCTTTTGTTTTGGTCTTTAACCACTGTGAGTTGATTTTGAATCCATTTTGAGTTGATTCCGTATATGGTCTGAGATAAGGGATATTACCTAACAGCTGCTAGAATGGCTGTTACCAAAAGTATGGAAGATAAATTTTGGTGAGGATGTGGAGAAAAACATTTGTATACTGCTGGTGGGAATATAAGTTAGTACAGTCATTATGAAAAACAGTATGGAGTTTCCTCAAAAAACTAAAACTAGGATTACCATGTACGAAGATTCAGTTAGACAGGAGAAATAAGTTTTTGTGATATATTTCACAGCATGGAGACTAGGGTTAACCATAATGTATTCGTTATTTCAAAAAGCTAAAAGAGCAGATTTAAAATTTTCTCATCATAAAGAAATTGGTAAGTATTTGAGGTGATGGATATGTTAATTAGCTGGATTTAATCTTTTCACAATGTATACATATATGAAAACATCACATTGCAGCCCATAAATTCATACAATTTTTGTCACTTAAAAGAAATTTTTAAAAAATAATTGCCCTTTTGTATTTTTGTTTGTTTGTTTGGTTGGTGTTTGAATGACCTTGGGTAAATGTTTTGGGCAGGTTGTTTTCCTTTTGTATCTCTACCGGTTTGGTCCATGTGAGTTATTTGGCACTGGTTACAGTGATCTTTGGTTTTTCTGAAACCTGATGACTCTTGTCACATCCATATCAAAGAGTCTTCTAAAGTTTTCTTTTAATAATCAATCAAATAGTCTTCTAAAGTTTTCTTGTCACATCCATATCAAATAGTCTTCTAAAGTTTTCTTTTAATAATCAATTATTTTTTCTTAGTTTTGAAAGTATTTCAACTCAATGAAAAATAGTAACATTTATTAAGTATATGACTCAAACAAAAATTCCTGCAGTAAATACTGAATGTAACCCTGAAGCAATACGAGCATGTCACCCTCCAGCTTTTATTTGTTATTGAACAATACTTTGAGGAAAGCATTGAGCAGGTGTCCCTTAGCTTTACTGTCATTTAATTGAACCACAAGCATATGAACTATAGATTCTTTAAATTGAATTACTGTTTTAACGAAGTTTGATTGAGACTTTTGGGGAACGCAAAGAGCGCCCCTGTGGAAACACAGACCCACTGGAAAGCCATGTGAAAACCATTCCTCTGATAGAGCAGCAAAGCGCTGTTGAAAGAAAACAAATGTCCAGGGTTTGATTCAAGCTCTAATTTAAAATAATTAGAACAATTGCCATTTACTGAGCATCATTAGGTACTCTCTGACTTCTATTATAATTTTTTAATCAGATATTATTCCTTCCATTTTACAGATGAGGAAACAGAGTCCAACAGGTTATTGCCTGAATCACATAGAGTTAATAAGTGGCAAACTCAGGATTTGTATCTAGGTTTTTCTGACTCCAGCATCCATGTTCTTTCTTCTTTATCCCCACATTTGTGAAGTTTTTTCATGCTTATAAAGTAAAACACTTACATCATATGATTTTCAAATATTAGAGATGTAATAAATTTATAATTTTATATTTATATTTGCAATTATTAATGCAAATAATTATTTATTAACAAAATGACATTTCTTTAACAAAATGAGATTTCATAAAAAGTGCAGTTTCACAATGCACTTTTTGACTTAGCGATGTATCTTGGGTAATGTTTTAAATGGTTTGACAGTATTTCATGTTATGGTGTATCATAATTTAATAATCCTACATTTATGAACTATGCTTCATACTTTAATACTTGCTCCCAAGTAATGTCAGCCAAAGAAAGAAAGCTAAGATTTATTGTCCATCTCAAAATTTTTGATGTTTTAAATATTTCTAAAAATACTACTTTTGCTGGAAAGAATTTATTAATGTCTGAGATATATGATAGAATTTAAATGTGCATATAAATTATTTACAGAAATTGAACTTTTATATGTAAAATTGATAATTGAGCTTGCCAGAAAGACAATTCTCATTAATATAAAAGAGCATATTTGTACATGAGGATACTTCAAAAGGTTCATGGAAAAATAGAATTAAAAGACAATACAAATCTTCCCATGCACTTTTTGAAGTACCCTCGTATTTCACGTTGATATATATGACACTAAAATATTTATATAGTTATTAAAATAGTTTAATACATCTCATTTTTAAAGTATGTTTTAAGCATCCTTAATATTTTCATTAAGAACATGACTAAGGTATATACCTGAACACATTATAGGCCACATTGTAGGTTTCAATAATGGGAATAGTTTCATTAAGAACATAAATTAATATATAAGAGGATGCTTTTAACAATTATAATACTTAACATGATTCTGTTTGGAAACTTTTCT
This sequence comes from Galeopterus variegatus, assembly GCF_000696425.1. NCBI lineage: Eukaryota > Metazoa > Chordata > Mammalia > Dermoptera > Cynocephalidae > Galeopterus > Galeopterus variegatus. The sequence goes on along the minus strand of NW_007726897.1, from coordinate 118,850 downwards.
ATAGTGAAAGAGTGTTTAAACTGTAAGAATGTTAATGAGGGGAGTTTAGCAGCAGAAAAATATAGTGGGAATAAAGGATTTTACTCTCCATTCAGTTTCTTGTTGACTTTTGTATCTGCCTTTTTCTTGACAATTTAGTGCTTAAAACATCAACCACTGTTTATTTTCTCATGATTTTGCAATTTGGCAGTGCCTGTCTCAGCTTCTGTTCTATGTGTGTTTGGTTGAGACAACTCAGCTAGGGCTGGATGATGCACAAAGACTTCACTCTTATGTCTGGCGTCTCAGGTAAGATGACTATAATGGGTAAAGGTAGGTGGACCTCTCTCTCTTCCCACACAGTTTCTCATTCTCCAGGCATCCTTCTCTCCATGTGTCTCACCAGCAGGATAGTTGGGCTTCTTTATGTGGTGGCTGTTGTCCAAGAACAAAAATGGGTAAGCTGGCAGGCCACTGGAATTAGCAAAATATCACCCTACCATATTCTATTGTTCTGAGACAATCACAAAGATTGCCATAATCCAAGAGGTTGGATAGGGTGACAGGGTGAGTTACAGTCAACATGGCTGTGCTTATGTTAAGATAACTGTGAGGCCTAATACTCACTCCAATCCCCCAATCAAGAAGCCAGATTTTTGTTTTCCTTTGCCTCAAGAAAAACAATAAGCAAAAGCTGCTTCAAAACAATCTCTAGTCCTCTCTGTTAAAAGCCACTTTTATTGAGAATTTTATGCTGCATCCCCTGAGTGGGAGGAGAGAGAAGAAAAATTTTAAAAGTAAAGTAAGGATGGAGAGAGGAAATTTTCATCCAGGGATAGCAAGCAGATGATGTTTCAGTTCTCTTCATATTTGCCCTGAAACCAAGCAGCAGTCTAAGTGGAGAATCAAGAGAGCTGGATCCTTTGCTTGTGCAGGTCCTTATTTTTAGAACATCTATAATAGTTTAAGATGAGCTACACTATCTTTAAATGAGAACTTTAAATAAGAACTCACCATGAAAGAAAAAGGATGATTTTGGTGACTTGAGTAAAAGTCCAAGGCTTAAATGGTATAGGGGAATACTGATTTTAGCTCTGTGTGTAACTGAGGTTTGCAGCATCCTCTGAGTGACGGGAAGCTGTGCTGGGAATAACAGCTGTGCGTGTGGATGTGAACTGAAGGATGGGACCCTGGGTGGGGAACATCCCTCCAGTTTGTGTGGGGAAATGTAATACCAGGGCTTTGGGGCAGCAACCATATAGGCTCGTGTTGGCTTGTTCTCAGCAGCAATGCTAGATGTCTAATCAGACTCTTTTTTTCCCCCCTTGTAGTGCTTCAGAACAGGTCCTAAGCCTTTGCACTAAATAAGCCCACTCATTCTTCGATATTTTACCAGAAGTGTGTGAAGATTTTCAGAACAAAATAACTAGACTTGATGCTACTATGGGCAGATGGCTTTCAAGAATTATATGAAACATATCAGCTTACTATGACATAATAAAGTGAGATGATAATAACAAAACTATAAATTTAAAGCAATTTTACCACATGAAGTATAAAAATTAATTCTCGCAGAGTCCTGTTGACACATACTAACTTTTTACTTCATTTTAAATTTGAAGACAGATACTAATGGTTAGGTCACTAGCTCAAGGGAACACATAATGTGGCAAAGTTGAAATTTGAACCCATATTTTAAAATCATTATCTATCTACAACCACCTTATGACATTTGCTAAATATTATATCTGATAATTATTAGACTTGAACCATTGTTTATTGATATTATGTAATATCAAGTAAAAAAAGCATAAAGTTTTCCATTTGATAACAACTTAGAATATATAAAAATGTACTTTTGTATGTATATGCAATAAGAAATCAAGCATTTTTCTATTGGATGTATTTCTTTATCCTTAGTCAGTGGTACCTGGTAGACAGCCAATGAATATTTGAATTGTTAAATTAATGTGTGTATGCAATCGTATGTTCAATATACTTAGATAACCTCTGACTGACTGGCATAAAATAACCAAAAATGTTTTTATCAGTATTTATATCTTGGTTACAGGATTGTGGAAATTTTTTGTTTTATTTTTAATATTGTTTAAATCTTTTCTTAAGGAAGTATATTTTTATTTTATCATCAGAATAAATATTTTAAAATGTAAGTAAAGGTACTAACTTACAATAAAAATCATCTTATAGTATAAACACAATAAAATTTAGGCCATAGATATGCAAAGATGATATCCATGCAATGTCATTTAAATGACTGATTCTTACTATATTTAGTATTAGAATATCTTACAGTGACCATGAAATTCAACCTATTTAATCCAAAACCTCTACTGAACCATAATTGTAGTTAAACAGTATCAGGTTAGTTATTTAGCCTGTCTGAGAAAGATCCTTCACCTGTAAAATAGAAACAGTAATGCTGACCATACAGGATTTGGGGGAAGGATTAGAACTGTTTGGAAAAGTCTTGTTACATTTTGCCTAGTACTATTATTTATAACAAAGAGTTCATTATTTATAGACTACATATGATGTATATGTATGAATTTACAGTAAAAGTGTGTCTGAAGGCCTTCATGAGACATGCCCAGTCTTGAGCTAAAGAGTTAATTTCTAATTTACTTAAGTGTTGAAGCATATATTGTTGTTTTTCTTTTACTTTTTTATTGAAACATAATAGATTTACATATTTGTGGGGCACAGAGTTTACTATCAATAATTGTGTAGAATATGTGAAGATCAAATCAGGATAATTTGCATTTTTATTGTTATAAAACATAATCATTCTTTGTTTTCATTAACCAATCTCTCACTAAACCCCGCCCCCTGCCCCTTTCCCACCTCTAGTAACCATAGATCTGTTCTCTCCTGAAAGTTGAGTGTATTATCGTAATTGTTTCTTTCTCTTTCTCTTTTTTTCTTCCTTCCTTCATTTCTTTCTTTGCTCCCACTTATGATTGATGATGTGTATTTTGCTTTCTGTGACTGACATTTCACTTAACAAAGTTTTCTCCAAGCTCATCCATGTTGCTGAAAATGGCAGAATTTCATTTTTTTTTTTTTATGGATGAGTAGTATTCCATTGGTTATATATACCACATTTTCCTTATCCAGTCCATCCATCAATGGATTTTTAGGTTGGTTCTATAACTCAACTATTGTAAACAGAGCTGCGATAAACATGGGAGTACAGGTATCCCTTTGACATAATGATTTCCACTCCTTTGGGTATATACCCAGTAGTGGGATTACTGGATGCTCTGGTAGTTCTATCTGTAGTTGTTTGAGAAACGTCTATATTGTTTTCTATAATGACTGCACTAATTTACAGTCCCATCAACAGTGTAGAACGGTTCCCTTTTCTTGGTATCCTTGTCAGCATTTGCTATTATCTGTCTTTTTGATAATAGCCAGTCTAACTGGGTTAACATGATATCTCAGTTTGGTTTTGATTTGCATTTACCTGATGGTTAGTGTTGCTGAATATTTTTTCATGTACCTGTTGGCCATATGTATGTCTTCCTTTGAAAAATGTCTATTCAGTTCCTTTTCCCATTTTTAAATCAGATTATTTGTTTTTGAATGTGTGCTACTACTGATTCAACTTCCCCCACAAATTGAGGAATCTGAAACTCTGCAGTGTTGAGAGTATAAGAAGAAATCATGCTACTCATTCTATGTATGACCACTTTAAAAAAGTTTATTAAAAATTAAAAGAAAGAAATGAACATTTATAAGAATAAATGGTCTGTTTGCATCATACCATGTGAAAATCAGTGTCTCTATTTCAATAATTAGAGTCAAGTAGCTACACATGCTTATTTGACTGTTTAGTGCATTTCCCTAACTAGGTTATGATGTAAATATGCTCAGGTGGTGAAATGGTTTATTTTACAAGTACTCATTTAATTGAATCTGACATTTTACATTCCAGTGTATGTAATTCATTGACTAGGACTATATCATTAATAAAATATGTCTAGTATTGGTTCTATTTCCTATTCTTTCTTTTCAAGTCAAAAAAGGAATTATACACCTCAAAATCTTTTTAGCTTTGTGACTTTTTAACTTATGACTTAGAAGAGAGTTAATTTATTTTCTTTTCTTTTAACTGTAGTTACTGAACTATGCACATCAGTTGCAGCTCTCATATTTATTAAGGAATAGAATAATGCGCTATAAATTAACCAAATACACATGGAACATACCCATTCTGGTAGTTATAAGTCCTAAGTTGCAGTGCTCTGACTTTAAAGTTCCGTGATTTCAGGTACAATTGTACCATAATTGCAGGATTGTGTTATTCTTTTATTTCAAGCTTCAGGACTAATAAGAAATAAATACACCATAAAAATGGAGATATTCTCAAAAAAATAAGAAAAAAGGAGGCATTCTCTGTTACCGATATTATCAGATTTTGAACATACAATATGCTTCTTAGCCAGATCTATACTTTCAAGTCTTTGAGTACTTAAATTAATGGGATGTTAAAGTAGTTATTTGCTCGTTGTGTGTGTTTTGATTCACATAAGGACTACTTAAGATTAAAGACTGGTGTCTTACATCAGATATAAGAAGGAACAGATAAACTCATTTGGCAGATAATTCAGAGTTGATAAACTTCAACTGAGTAAGAAACAAATAAGTAAACCACAAGAACAGCAACAATGCCCAGAAACTAAATATAGTAAATCATATTTAAGGACATGGAAGCCAACAAAATGTTGAAACTCTGGTCTGTTTTGAATAGATGGACTGTTAAGAATTATATTCTCTAGACTTACGTGTAGACAGTGTATCATTGTGAACATCAAAAGACATCCTGGATTTCTGAAAATTAATCCCTGATGAGAATGGTTTTATTAATTGTTGTTTATAGTATGGGCAATGAAAAACTGATTTTACATGACCCACAGCCAGTTCATAAGATGCCAGAATGGACCAGACTCAAACTTTGCAAAGTGATGAATTCCATCGTCTTATGATTCCTTGTCAGGAATATAGTTCATCATTCTGCTCTTCACCCTTCTATAACTTGGGGTCTTGTTAAATTTCCATAGCTTCTATAGAGTGTTTCTCAATTATACTAATATTTGACCATCTATTCTGTAACTTTTCCAACTTATTGCATACATGATGCCTGACACATAGTTGGGATTCTATCAATACTTGTTCTCTTAAGTGAAAATGAATAAATATGCTTTTGAGATAAAGAAAAAAGTTATATTTTGCAGAGTGCTTTATGAAGTCTTGCTCAGCAACTGTTGATGACTGTCATGTGCTTCTAGTATGGTTCGCTGAAAGGAACCCAATATCACTTTTGTCATTTTTCTGCCAAAATTTGTGACTCTAATGTAATAATGAGAAAACATAATACAAACCCAAATTGAGCAACATTCTACAAAACATATGGCCAGTACTCTTCAAAATGTCAAGGTCATAAAAGATAAATACAAATTAGTAAACAAAACAAAACAAAAACAAACAAAAAACCATGAGAAACTCATACAGGTTAGAAAATATTAAAGAGACATGACAACTAAATGTATTAAGTGACCCTTGATAGAAGAATGGATGAGGGGCAAAAAAAATTTTTTTGTAGTGAGAGAAAAGATGACATTTGAATTAAGTATGTAGCTTAGACAATAGTAATATATTTCTGTCAATTTCCTGCATTTTAATAATTATAATGTGGTTTTACGAAAGAATACCATAGTTTTTATAAATACACATTGATGTACTTAGGGATAAAAGGTCATCATATATATGGCTTACTCTAAAACAGTTCAGAAAAACAAAAGAGGTAGAATGAGGAGTGGAGAGAGAGAGAAAGAGAAAGCAAAAATGGTAAAATGTTAACATTGGGAATCTGGGGAAAGGGCATTTGGGAATACTCTGAACTAGTGTTTCAATTTTCATTAAGTCCAAAATAAATTCAATATAAAATTTTAAATAAGCATTAATAAAGGCCAGGTAAAATTCATTTTCCTCTTCCTTAGTTATCACAAGCCACTAACAAATATATTGTTCTTCTTAAACCATTCTGCCCACTTTATCATTCATGCCTCCACTACAACCACTCACAGACAAATTCACAAATAAAAGATAAGATGGAACTGATTGATTTCACACAAATAGGGCAGAAACTTAAATGGGTCAAAGACATTTCTAACTTTTGGATTTGATTGTTCTTGTTTTTCTAGTCCCTTGAGGTGTAAAGTTAGGTTAGAAATAATTAAAAACAGAGCAGAGCTAAATGAAATAGAGACCAAAAGTATGATGTAAAACATGAATGAAACAAAAAGTTGGTTTCTTGAGAAGATAAACAAAATAGAGAAACCACTAGCCAGATTTACTAAAATAACAATAAAAATCAGAAACGAAAAGGGGATATCACAACTGATACTGCAGAAATACAAAGAAACATTGGACATGGCTATGAACAACTACACGTGAACAAATTTGAAAATCTGGAGGAAATGGATAAATTTCTAGGCACATATAAACTACCAAGTTTTAACCAAGAAGACATAGAAAAACTGAACAGACCAATAACAAGCAAAGAGATTGAAGCAGTAATCAGAAACTTTCCAAAAAAGAAAAGCCCAGGACCAGATGGCTTCACTACTGAATTCTACCAAACTTAAAAGAGGAATTTGTTGCTTTGCCTCATATGGATTTATCACCTCTCTTCCCCTGGGTGACTGACGTGCAAAAGAATTACTCAAAGCTCATTTCTTCCAAGCACAGAGAGACCCCAAAGGGGTTAATCTCCCAGAACCCTCAAGAGAGAGGCATTCCTTCCTTGGGAAATTAACTGCAAACTGGGGTTCTTTCCCCATATTTATTCCCTAGACCAGGAAGCTACAGGAAAAGAGCATAGGTGGAGTTTAGCAATAGAGGCTGGTAACATCAGTGAAACAAGAAAAGTGACATTCCATAATGCAATTTGCAAAAGGTTAAGTCAGTCCACCAACAAAAGCTTGATCTTAGTAAACACTGTTTTTCCCTACAGCAATTTCCCCAGTATTTTACATATCAATCAAGTAAATTGTCTGTCCTTGAGCCAGCAACTTTGCTGTGTCACAAAAACTTTAGCCTGAGGAAAGTTTCCTGTCTTTTGCAAGGTTAACATTTCTATATGTAATTCCAAAAGGTTAGGCTAAATCTGAGACTAGAGAGCTTTGGAAAATACATTTGCTGTGAAATACATTTGCTTTATAAATGTTAGTGCTCTCTACAGTTCTTTTCAAACTATTCCAAAAAATTGAAACAGAAATCATTCTCCCAATTTCATTCTATGAAGCCAGCATCACCCTGATATCAAAACCAGATAAAGATACAACAAAAAAAGAAAACTACCAGGCCAATACCCTTGATGAATTCAGATGCTAAAGTCCTCAACAGAATACTAGCGAACAGAATACAGCAACACATCAAAAACATTATACATCATGATTAGATGGGATTCATCCCAGGAATGCAAGGATGGCTCATCATATGCAAGTCAATAAATGTGATACAACACATCAACAATGTTATGAACAAACACCATATGATCATCTAATAGATGCAGAAAAAGCATTTGACAAAATTCAACAGTCCTTCATGATAAAGACTATCAACAAATTAGGTATAGAGGGAAGGTATCTCAACATAATAAAAGCCATATATGATAAGTCAGTGCCAATATCATCCTGAACGGGGAAAATTTGAAAGCCTTCTCCTTAAGATCATGAACAAGACAAGGATGCCTGCTCTCTCCACTTCTATTTAACATAGTATTGGAAGTACTTTCCAGAGTAATTAGACAAGAGAAAGAATAAAGAGCATCCAGATAGGTAAAGAGGAAAGCAAATTGTCCCTGTTCACAGATGACATGATACTATACATAGAATACCCAAGAAACTATACCAAAAAACTCTTAGAGCTGATAAATGGATTCAGTAAGGTTGCAGCACACAAAATCAACACACAATAATCAGTAGCATTTCATACTCCAACAACAAACTAGAAGAAAATGAGATCAAGAAAGTAAGCCCATTTACAGTAGTAACCCCCAATATAAAATACCCAGGAATAAATCTAACTGAAGAGGGGAAAGATCTCTACAATGAGAACTACAAATCACTTCTAAAAGAAATTAAAGACAGTAAGAGATGGAAAGATATTCCTTGTTCATGGATTGGAAGAATCAATGTAGTAAATATGTCCATACTACCCAAAGCCACCTAGAGATTCAATGAGATTCCCATCAAAATACCAATGACATTCATCACAGAAATAGAAAAAGCAATTCTAACATTCATATGGGGCAACAAAGACCCCAAATAGCCAAAGAAATCCTAAGCAAAAAAGTAAAGCTGGAGGCATTACACTTCCTGACTTCAAACTATATTACAAATCTGTAGTAACAAAAACAGCATGGTACTGCTATAAAAACAGACATGTGGATCAATGAAACAGAACAGAGAACTCAGAAACCAACCCACATATTTACAGCCAACTGATCTTTGGCAAAGGCACCAAGAACATACATTGGGGAAAAGACCACCTCTTCAATAAGTGGTGCTTGGAAAACTGGATATCCATTTGTAGGTGAATGAAACTTAAGCCATATCTTTCACCATATACCAAAATCAACTCAAAATAGATTAGGGACATAAATATAAGGCCTGAAACTTTAAAACTCTTAGAAGAAAACGTAGGGGAAATGCTCCATGACTTAGAACTAGGCAATGATTTTATGAATAATACACCAAAAGTACAGGCAACAAAAGAAAAAATAAACAAATGGGATTTTATCAAACTAAAGAGCTTCTGCACATGAAAGGAAACAATCAATAGAGTGAAAAGATATCCTACAGAATGGGAGAAAATATTTGCAAAATATGCATCTGACAAGGGATTAATATCCAGAATATACAAAGAGCTCAGGCAACTTTACAGCAAAAAAACAAATAATCCAATTTGTTTATATTATTTAATTGTTTATATTATTTAATTCTCACCATTGTGCCTTCCACCATCTTGCTGTCAGATTTGTAATAATTTTCCAGTTTTCACTTGAATAAAATGTATAACTCTCACTTGAGGTTTACCTCTTATTTATTTGTATACATGTGTAGCTTCCATTATGGCTAAATTAAGAATGTCTACCTTAGTAAAATAAGGAAGACATTTTCATGATTAAAAATCTCTGTGTTTTCCATAGCTAATCTCCTAGAATAAGATAAAATGTTTACAAAAATCATACATCTTTCCCATTAATATTTTCATCTTTAAATGCTGTAAGGTCCTAAGAATATTGTAATATGCCAGAAAGTAAATCTGTCTTTTTTTATATCTGATGAAGCTATAACAGTTTTTCAAGGAATTATATAAAACTAAATTGGTACTTAAATCTGCCCTACATTTAATGTCCAAACATGTTAATTCTTGTTGGTAGAGAGAAATAGAAAGTCCAGCTGATAAAATCTACTGTTTGCTATACCATAACCTATAAAAATTTGATCAGATAGTCATGGGAGAAATTATTATCTAAAAGTCTGAAATTCCCTATAGATTGCTGCATTCAAAAGTTCACTATATCCTCTTGACTCAGTACTGGTGTCTCTAATTCCAACTTCTAGTTCTATATTTAGTGCATAAAACATTTTAAACAGTAAAAGGCAAAATGGAAAACTAAAAGCTTAGTCTAGGATGTTTAAATCAAAATTGTCTACCTTTCCCTAAATTATCTAGATAATTGAAGCAAATAATATCATGTTATGTTTTTTCTACCTATGCCACGGTTTTTGTCTTTTATTTAAATTATAGAATGACTTTAGAACACACTCTCTGTTTGCATATTTAAATGCAGCGTTGTTTTCTCTCTCCTTCTCATCAGAATTCATAATTAAAATACTGCTGCTATTGATATTTCTGTGTCCTTGTAGAGACTAATCATGCCAGCTTTTGTTGCCATACACTTCTACTCTGATAACTTATTACCAAAATCCTTTCCTAATGAATAATTTATGTTTGAATTTTACAGTAATAGACGTTAAATTTCTACCCCCTTCAGTAAAGATCTTATTAAATGGATAAAAATAAGTTTGAGGGACTCTAAATACACATAAAGTCATTGATGACCTATATCATATATTTTTAGCATAGTCTGTTCTATCATTTTAGTTACATCCTTAGCAAAATTATAGCAATAGAAGGAAATTTATGAAGCTACACTTCTGTCTTTAGATATTGTAAGATCAACACATTACCTGTGCAGATTTTTCATGTCCAAGGAATCATAAGGAAATAATCCCTTGCTATTGTCTTTATAAGCAATGGTACCTCAGACTACATAAATCTTAAGGTAATGTAACACAACTAGAGAGGCAAGAATTTCCTTTTATTTTTGCTCATCAGCTTGAGACAGTTTTATTTGCAGTAACTTAAATTTATACTTAACTTAGGAATATTTTTGTTTTTTCTTCCTTTTTGTCTTTTTTCGTGTCCGGCAACGGATCGCAACCCTCAGTGTCGCACCCATACCGGACTGGGACCGGCAACGGGATCGCAACCCTCAGCGTCGCGCCCGCACCTCGCTCAGCCAGTGAGCGGGAACCGGTCTGTATGTGGGATCCGAACCCTCGGCGGGAGCGCAGCCGCACTCCCAAGCGGCGCACTGTAGCAGTGCGCCACCGGGCCGGCCCTATTTTTGGTTTTTAATATTTTTTCATACTGTTCACTCCCAGTTTTTATAGCTTTAAGGTTTCAATGGTTTTACAGTTAAGGGGTCACATAATTAGAGAAGTACATACATTTTCCTAGGATTTTTTTTTTTACATTTACTAGTATCCTTTAATCCTCCTTTGTTCAGACAGTATTATAGCTAAATTTTCTATTTAAAGATATATAACAGAGTTTAAAAATTTTAAATAAAATTTCATATAAAAATTCAAAGTTTATCTTTCATAGTTAACATTGTTACATTTCATATGCCCTTTATGTTGAACATTCTTTTTTAACTACTATAAACAACAAAATAAATTTACAAAATGCAAATTAATATTAGTTAAAGCTTTTGTAAAAGTGTAAGTTACTTAGTCAGATGGCTAATTTTCTATTGCTACATGTTTTAGTTATGCTATAATATTTAAAACTGTATTTGCATACATTCACACACATAGTACAATATACATGTTATAAATGAGATGACTCACATTTCTTGACTTGATATAAACAAAAGACCACAATCACTTTATTGAAATTAAAGAGAAAACACATTAAAACATGCATAATTCTTTCAAATTACTATTTATTCTTAGTAAAATATGTTTTTTTTTTCAATTCAAGTTTTCTAAGTCTTATCAAATAGAAATTATGGTATTCTAATATTAAGATGATTAATAAGAGGGCAAGAGGTGAAATAGAAAGCCCCAGAACCTCATTTCTCCCACAGAAATACTGATTTAACAATACATGGACCAATTCCCTTTATGAAAAATCCAGAACAGATGCCTCTGCTCTTCCAGGCAAGCTGTATTAGAGTCAGTAGGAAAAATTGTGGCAGTTTCTGCCAGAGTCCCTTTCACTGGCACAGCATCACATGATCAGGAGAATCTCCCCGTTCCTGGCTTTTCACTGTAGAGCGAACAAGAATCCTAGACTACGTATCCAATATTCTGACTTTTTGGGCGTGTGGGGCCTACCTGAGAAACTGGTCTTGTCCACCTAGGAGTGCTGATAGGACCTGGCATACTCTAGATGCCTCGGGGTTGCTGAGAATAAAAGAGACAGGCAGCATGCTGTTGCTCCAAGGGATCCACGGTACAGCAGGCAAGGACCAATACAGGTTGGCAACTTCTCCCTCTGGAAAAGAAGAGTGAAGCATTGATTTAATATTCTGGCTTTTTAGAGATCTGCCCAAGAGACTGGTTTTTGTCTTGCCTGTTTCAGAGCACTGATGTGACCCAGTATACTGCAAATGCTTACGGGTTACAGAAAACAAATAAGAGCATGGCAGAGTTCTGCTGCACCAGAGAACCCATGGTGTAGACCACAGGCACCATAGAACAGGAAATTATCAGATCTTGAAAAAACAAAACCAGCAAATCCCTCTAATACTCATATAGAATCAACACACACAACCCCAGAAAGAACACATTCACATAAAAGGATTGAGAGATTCCCTTAATCTCTAGCTGAGCTGACTGGTAAAGGTCTTTCCCTATATGAAGCCAATCCATAGAAAATGGAACAGTTAGTTGTTTTTTCAAGTGTGTGACTACCAGCACAGGTAAAAAGAACATGAAGAAACAGCAGGAAATATCCAATCAAAGTAACAAAATAAGTGTCCAGAAAATAACCCTAAAGAATTAATTACCCAACAAAGAATTCAAAATAACCATCATAAAGATGTTTAACAAACTCAGGAAAATTACATATGAACAAAATGAGAATTTCCAGAAAGTGATGGGAAATATAAAAAGAACCAAACAGAAATTTTGGAGCTTAAAATTGCAACATCTGGATTGAAAAATTTGTTAGAAGTATTGAACAGTAGATTTAATCAAGAAGAAAAAATAGTCAATGAACCCAAAGACCAGTCATTTGAAATTATCCAGTCACAAGTACAGAAGAAAAAAGTAATGAAAAAGATTGAAAAGAGAAACAGAAAGGGTGAGTGGAGGAGAATATTTAAAGAAATAAAGGATGAAACCCTCCAAATTCTGGGGAAGAAAATGGACATCCAGATTCAAGAAGCCCAATGAATCTCAAATAGGATGAACCAAAAACATCCACAGTGAGACACATTATAAGCAAACTGTTCAAAGTCGAAGACGAAGAGAATTTTTGAAAGCAGCAAAAGAAAATCAACGTATTATATGTGAGGGAACCTCTATAAGAATATCAGCACATTTTTCCACAGAAACCTTAAAGGCTAGAGAGAGTGAGAAGACACATTCGAAGTGCTGAAAGAAAAAAGCTGCCAACCATGTTAAGCAAAACTGCCCTTCAAAAGTGAAGAAGAGATAAAGACTTTTCCAAATAAACTAAATCTAAGGGATTCATCACCACTAGACTTGCCTTTCAAGAACTGCCGAAGAGTGTCCTTCAAGATGAAAAACTATTTCAGCACCACAAAAATATATTAAAGCATAAAGCTCACTGGTATAAGTAAATAAATACACAAATTCAGAATACTGTAATACTGGAATGAGGTGTATGAATTATTTTTAATTCTGGTATAGAAGTCAAAAGAAAATAATGTTAAAAATAACTATAAGTGTAAATATGTTAATAGATATACCATATAAAATATGTAATTTGTGACATAAATAACAGAAAGTGTAAAGGGGGAGAAGTAACAGTCTAGAATTTTTTTATGAGACCAAACTTACGTAGCTATCAGCTTATGATTATTATGACTATAAGAAATTTTATCTTAGGAAAACACTCATGGTAAACCCAAATAAAACACATGTATAAGAAACAAGAGAGGAATCAAAGTGTGACACTTCAAAAAAATCAATAAAAGACTAAAAAAGAAAACAAGAGAGGAAAAGAGAGATAAAAGAAGTATAAGAAAGGCAGAAAATTTAACAAAATGGCAATAGTAAGTTCTTCCTCGATAATTATTTTAAATATAAATGGATTAGACTTCCCAATCAAAAGTAATAGAGTGGCTGAATGGACATTAAAAAGCTACAACTATATGCTGTCTATAAGAGACACACTTTAGGTTTTTTTTTTTTTTTCCTTTTTGTCTTTTTTCGTGACCGGCAACGGATCGCAACCCTCAGTGTTGCGCCCATACAGGACCAGGACCGGCCACGGGATCGCAACCCTCAGTGTTGCTCCCACACCTCACTCAGCCAGTGAGCAGCCGGTCCGTATGTGGGATCTGAACCCTTGGCGGGAGCGCCGCCGCACTTCCCAAGCGGCGCAATGTAGCAGTGCACCACCGGGCCGGCCCGAGACACACTTTAGGTTTAAGAACACACATAGGCTGAAAGTAAAAGGATAAAAAGATTATTTCATGAAAATTGTAATAAAAAGAAAAGAGTGGTTGCCATATTTATATCAGACAAAATAGACTTCAAGTCAAAAACTATCACAATAGAAAACAAGACAAACAAAAAAACTGTCACGAGAGACAAAGGATATTATAAAATGATAAAAGGTTCAGTTCATGAGGAAGATATAACAATTATAAATATATATGCATCCAAAGATATGAGGCAAATATTGACAGAACAGAAAGGGAGAAATATACAGACACCCAATCACATTAGGAGATCAATAGTCAACTTGCAATAGTGATTAGAAAATCCAGACAAAAGATCAATAGGCAAGACAGGATTTGAACAAAATTATAGTCCAAATGTACTTCATAGCCATACACCAAACATTCCACCCAACAGATTATAGTGATAAATGTCTACATAAAGAAAAAAGAAAGATCTTAAATAAGCAACCTATCAAAATGAACTAGAAAAAGGAGAAAAACTAATCACAAAGTTAGCAGATTGGAGGAAATAACAAAGATCACAGCAGAAATAAATGAGGGTATAGATAAACAAAAAAAATCAAAAAAACTAAGAGTTGTTTTTTGAAAATATCAGCTAAACTGACAAACCTTTAGCTAGACTAAGAAAAAAATACAGAATGTTCAAATAAACAAAATCAGAAATGAAAAAGGAAACATTATAAATGATGCCACAAAAATAAAAAGGGATAAAAGAGACCACTATGAATAATTCTATGGCAACAAATTAGTTAGCCTATAAGAAATGGATAAATTCCTAGTAACATACACCCTACCAAGACTGAATCATGAGGAAACAGAAAATCTGAACAAACCAATAAATAACTAGTTACAAGGCTGAAAAAGCAATTAAAAACTTTTCTACAAGGAAAGTCCCAGAAGCAGAGGACTTCCTCAGTGAATTCTACCAAGTATTTCAAGAATTAATGCCAATCCTTCTCAAAATCTTCCAGAAAATAGGAAAACACTTACAAACCCATTTTATGAGGTCAGCATTACCCTAATGACAAGCCAGACAAAGACACTACAAGAAAAGAAAACTACGAGATAATTTTCTTGATGAATATAGATGCAAAAATCCTCCACAAAATACTAGCAGAACAAATTCAACAGCACATTAAAAGGATCATAAACTATGACAACATGTGATTTATCCCTAGTATGCAAGGATGGTATACCACACAAAAATCAGTCAATGTAATAAATTATACTAACAAAATGAAAATTAAAAACCACTTGATTATCTCAATAGAAGCAGAAAAAGCATTCGACAGAATCTAATACCCTTTCATGATTCAACAAAGTAGGTAAAGAGGAAAATTGCTTCAATATAATATAGGACATATGTGAAAAGCCCACAGCTAAAAATCATACTTGATGGTGAAAAATTGAAAGGTTTTCCTCTAAATCAGTAACAAAGAAAGGATGTCTATTTGACATTTCTATTTAACATAGTAGTAGAATTACTAGCCAGAAGAATTAGGCAAGAAAATAAATAAAAAGTATCCAAACCAGAAAGAAAGAAGTAAAACTGTACCTGTTTGCAGACACTATGATCTTTTATGCAGAAAACCCTACATATTCTACCAAAAAAAAAAAAAAAAATTAGAACTAACAAATTTAGTAGAGGTAGAGGATGCAAAATCAACATAGAAAATTCATTTTTTTTTGTATACTAACAACAAGCAATCTACAAAGGAAATTAAGAATTCCATTTACAATATGATCAAAGAAAAAAAAGATATTTTGGAATAAACCAAGGATGGGAAAGGCTTGTACACTGAAAACTACAAAACATTTAAGAAATTAAAAAAAAAAATAAACCCACAAAAAACACACCACAAATAAATGGAAAGACATACCATGTTCATAGATTGAAAGAATTAATATTGTCAAAATGTCCATACTACCAAACGTAATCTACAGTTTCAATGCAATTGGTATCAAAACTCCAATGGCATTTTTTATTGAGCTATGGGAAACAATCCTGAAATTCGTATGGAACCATGAATGACCCTGAATATCCAAAACAATATTGAGAAAGAAGGACAAAGCTGGAGGCCTCATACTTCCTAGTTTCAAACCATTACAAAGCTACAGTGATGTAAACAGTATGGTACTGCCATAAAGACAGACATATACATAGAATTGGAACAAAATAGGAAGCCCAAAAATAAACACGTGTATACACAATCAACAATCTTTGACAAGAGTGCCAAGAATATACAATGGGGAAAGGATAGTCTCTTCAGAAAATGTTATTGGGAAAACTGGGTATAAACATGCGAAATAATAATATCGGACCCTTATGTCATATATAAAAAATCAATTCAAAAAAGATTAAATCTTGGATATAATACCTGAAACTGTAAAATTCCTACAAGAAAAGATAGAGGAAACCTTTGTGACATTGGTGTTAGCAATGATTTGTTGGCTATGAGACCAAAAGCACAGACCACAAAAAAGAAAATAGACAAGTGAGACTATATCAAATTAGAAAGTTTCTGCATAGCAAATGAAACAACAATCAAGAGACAAGCTATGTAACGCGACAAAATATTTGTAAATCAAATATCTGATAAAGGTGTTATAGTCAAAATATATAAGGAACTTCTACAACTGATAACAAAAGAATTAATCACCTGATTAAAAAATGGTCACAAGACTTGAATAGATATTTCTCCAGGAAGAATGCATATAGCCAAATGTATGTGAAAAGATACCCAAGATATCATCAGGAACATAAGAATCAAAACCACAATTAAACTAAATAACTTCTGTCACATGTTAGGATGATCATTATTAAGAATAAAACAAAACAAAAAAAGCAGAAAATAATATAATAATGTTCGGGAGGATGTGGAGAAATTGAAACACTTTTACACCACTGATGGGAAAGCATGCAAAATGGTACATCCATTATAGAAACAGTGTGAAGATTACTCAAAAACTTAAAACTTAAAAATAGAATTCCCATTTCATCCAGTAATTCTACTTCTCAGTATTTATCCAAAATAATTGAAATCAGGATATCAAAGAAATATTTTTACTCCCATGGTCATTGCAGCACTATTCACAATAGCCAAGAAGTGGAAACCACCTAAATGTTTATTAACAGAATGGATGAAGAAAATGTGATGTATATATAACAACGGAATATTATTCAGACTTCAAGAAGAAGGAAATCCCATCATATGCTACATCATGGATGAAACTTGAGGACATTAAGCTTAATGAAGTATGAAAAGAAAGACATATATTGCATGCTTCCATTTATATGAGGTATTAAAATAATTAAACTCATGGAAACAGAAAGTAGGATGGTGGTTGCCAGGGGCTTGTAGTAGGGGGAAATGAAGAGTTGCTGTTCAATGCGTGTAAAGTTTCAGTTATTCAATATGAAAAATTTCTAGAGATCTGCTTCTAGTTAACAATACTGTACTGTTCACTTAAAATTTGTTGAGGATGGTTCTCATGTTATATGATTTTTAAGCACATTTAAAAATCTATATTAATTCATAGTCAGCTGATAACACGTTAGTTGTTCATGGTATTGAAAAGAAAGAGATTGGGAAATAAATGACAAGGGAGTCTAGAGGAGAGGCTTGTTCTAAGCTTCCTCCGCCTTTGTGTTGTGGAGCTGGCGGTCAAGAAATCCTCTGACCAACGTTATCTGATTGTAGGTCATAAGACCTCCATACCAGAAGTCCTGTTCCATACCTGGGAGAAAGTAATGTTGCACAGAGAGGCCAAGAAGAATCTGAGAAAACAGGCCTTGTTGGGCTTCCCCACCCAGTCTGTTATTGTTAGATCATACTCTTTTTGTCCAATCACATTTGTACACAGTTGTCCGTGCTTCAATTATGCCTACATAATGAAACTTCCATAAAAATCAAACAGCACAGGACTAGGAGAGCCTCCAAAGAGTGGAACACGTGGAGGTTCCTGGAGGATGGTGCACTCAGGGAGGCATGAAAGTTCCACACCCCGACCCCCATACCTCACCCTGGGCATTTTTTCATCAGTGTCCTTTGCAATATCCTTTATAACAAACCGGTAAATGTAAGTACCTGTTTCCCTGCATTCTTTGATCTACTCTAGCAAACAAACCCAAGGAGGGGATTTGGGGAACCCCAATTTACAGCTGGTTTGTCAAAAGTTCCAGAAGCCTGGGCTTGTGACTGGCATCTGAAGTAGGGGGCAGTTTTGGAGAATTAGCCCTCAACCTGTAGGATCTGATGTAACCTCCAGGTAAACAGTGTCAGAATTGAATTGGAGGACACCCAGCTGGTGTCTGCTGCAGAATTGCTGGCATGCTTGCCAGTGGGGAGAAATCCCCATACAGTTGGTCACAGAAGTTGTTCTTTTGTGATGATTGTGTGTGATTTTTCCTACAAAAGGGTATTTCAAAAAGTTCATGGAAAAATAGAAGGTAATACCAATCTTTCTATGAACTTTCTGTTTTGTTGGTGGCTGGCCAGTAGAAGGATCTGCACCTGTCATTTTTGTGTTATAAGGCTGAATTCTAACCAATTGAGCTAAATGGCCAGCCCCTCTAAATTTTTTAAAGTACCCTCTTATATGCCTTGATAATATGGAACATGCTACTCTCAAATTCCTAAACATCCTGCTCATTTTATTTTGTATTTGTAATTTACTGATAATGCTGTCAATGAAAGTCAAAGTTTTTTTTTTTTTTTATTCAGAACTTATTTCTTTAAATTTTAAATAGTAAAGAGACATAACAATCAATCTACTTTTAGTAAGAATTGGAAATTTTGGCACAAACATATCAAACAATGCTTTTTTCGGAAGTAGTGACCATTTGTGTCAGTCTGGATCACGGATCCCTCTGCCCTATCCTTTTCAGGTCATGAGTCAGGTAGTTGAAAAGATTCTGGCGGCCAATAACAGGATAGAGATGTTTTATTCTGACATGAGGTCTGCCGGCCAGCAGTTCAGAGCCACTGCCTTTTATACAGAAAAGTACACAATAAAAGCAAAAAGCCAAGGAGTATATGGGTGTGCATACACAGTCGCCCCACTCTTACATAACTTATTTACAACAGATATGCTGAATCATAGCCAGCTGGATATGAAGTGGGGCAGCCTGACTATACTGACTCCATTTTCCTCACATCTCACCACTTCAGGATCCCTTGCCACACAATCTATGCATCTGAGATATTCCTTTAGTGAGGATGGCTGGCCCTTGCATCCATAGGCCATGGCAGCAGTATAGGCTGCAGCAACATGCGACTATAGCACAGGTGCTTCCTCCCAGTACAGCTACATCAACCTCCAGGAGGACAACATATTGGCCCACCATTCCTGGAGAGGGTCTCCAGTCATTTTTGGACAGCATGAACTTCACTGGTTGATTTCTGCAAAGCCTGAGTAACATTATGATGATAGTCAGGGATATACGCACAACATTCTGATCAGGCCAGGTCCAGTTAGCAGTCATCATCGGAATCCTGCAGCCACACAAGTAGGAAGCTCGTAGTATATGTTTGTGCCCAGTCAACTATGGTGTTGGCAACCACAGACTATGGGGGAAAAGACAAAACAGTTGTTCACAGCAATAGAGGGAGTTCTCATCCATCTGGCAGATGTATTCTTACCATAGTGGAAAGAGTGGTTGCAGGAACAGGTGTCTTAGCTCTATGCAAAAGAGCCTCCACTAGAGAGGGCCCCTTCTTCCAGGGTCTCTCATTTACGTTTATGACTGTTGGCAATAACCACCATGTCCACACCTTCAAGGATAAAGTTTGGACAGATAGCCTTAGTCCCTTTTCAGAAGACCATCATACTGTTCAATCATTCCCACTGCCTGGGGATGATACAGAACCTGTAACTTCCACTGAATGCATAACTGAGAAGCCCACTTCTGTACTTCATGTCCAGTAAAGTGGGTTCCATTATCACTTTATGTGACCAGGGGCTGACCATTCATGACCACAAGGCATTCAATGCCTTAACAGTGCTTACGTGGTCTGGGGCCTTGCAGGGCCATACAAACCGATGACCTGTAGCTGTATCAATGGCTGTGAAGATAAACCTGAAATTCTCTGACCTGGGCAGTGGTCCCACAAAATCCACTTGCCATCAAGTCAGAGGCACCCTTCCATGGGTCATCTGCCCATTGATATGTGGCAACCATTGGGGATACAGACTCTTTTGAGCACACACCTGACAGATGCAACAGGTATTCACTACATTTTCTGATTTAATGTGTAGGTTCCACTGTTGAGTCATAGACCACATGGTTTTGCAGCCAGCATGCTGCATTCATTTATGTAACAACTGGGCCACATCAGTGGCGAGGGCTCTCTCTAGCCATTTTACCTTGACCAATGCAGTGGCTTCATCATTGCCTGTCTGGCTAAGGGGAAGTTGCCTGAGACCAGCTCCAGTCAAGTTGGGGCCCTTGAAAAAGTGATGAGGAGTCAGCAAAAATAATAAGCACAGACGGAGACCTCAGTGCATCAATATGCACCTTCTCTCTCTGCAAGCTGTCAGTGTGTAGCAGCTGGAGCCCAGTGGAGCATGAGACAATGCCTTTTATTTAATTTTACAGCTCTTTAGGGGGGCTTTGGGTACTATTTTTATTACATCAGCAAGCTTGAGTCAATAATTCAAAAAGGACGAGGGACGCGTTTTTTTTCCCCTTCATCAGCATGTCTCAGGTGATTAGCTCGTGCTTCCTCCTTTTGTTATCAGGTTATCAGGTTGGGACCATCTTCTCATTGTCCTGAAGTTAACCTGTGACCTTTGCCTGTTGGCAAGCTGTGGTTAATATCTACCCTATTAATAGGGTGGCGGTTATAAAGTGATAAACAATACTATCAAATGACCTATGACTATTGTTAAATGTAAGGACACATTTGCTAAAAGGACCAATGATAACATTTAAATTCTAATGGGGGTCTAATGATCTTATGTTCTAATGGAATGAAAAAGAACAATGGGTATTTGAGCAGCATTATCATGCACATTTTGAGGTTATGCATTGGCTGTGGCTCTGTAATCTTGATCTAAATGTTAAAGTGTCATTGTGCACAGCACCATCCCTCACAAAACTAGGTGTACTCTCTTATTCTTCTAAGATCTAATTTTGTAGGTTTAATAATTTTATAGAATATATTTTTATGCCAATACCTGATTTTTAATGATTTATTAAAACTGGATACCACCAAGTAATGGGGTTCTACAGTTTCGTTTCCATATACTTAATTTGTCCCAATCATATAATTTCTCATTAATGCCAACCATTCTCTTGCCATTAATACAATCTCCAGTAAATGATATTTTCCAACTTACATCATATTTTGGACATCCCCTAGGGGGATACCAAATTTTTTCTTTCCCCATTTTGTATCCCATATATCCATTTACCCAGATGGTTGGGAGAGGATGGAAATTTCCTTTTTCAAATAACTTCATGTGTTTAGGCTGCAGCTCATATTTAGTCATGAGCAGTGCTTTTGGAACATATGTTGGTGTGGTCAATTTATCATAAGGGGATAATTTTAAATTGTCCAATTTACTCGGATCTTCTGTGGGAATGTTTAGTTCAACAACTGCAAAATCATTTGTGTTATTTTTATAATCATTTGGGAATTCAGAGAACTGCCACGCTAATCAAATATCAAAACAGAAAGCAAAAGCAGTACCACAAAGCTGAGGCAATAGCCTTACCATTGTAGCAAGTGCTTGTAGCTGTGGCCTTGCCAACAGCTCTCCCTCTGGTGGCCTTGCCAACTCAGAGAGGGCAGCCCAAGATGATTCCTTTAGGATCTTGCCATGGCGTGGACCATGCCAGGAAGTGACCTGTGACGTGGAAAAAAGTTACTTCCTTTTCATGTCCTAATCTCATAACTCTTGCTACATGGCTTGTCCCCATAGGGATCAGTGGCCTACGATTCACTGTTGATATGTCCAAGTAGATATCCAAAGGGTAAGACCCTTATATATGTCCCACTCACATTGTTCCAAATGGCCTAGCAGTGTAGCAGCCACCCTGGTTAAATCTGCAAGAGAATCAGAGGTTAGTAACACATCATCAATATAATGAAACATTGTAACCATGCTGGGCATAGTCCACTTGGCTAAGTCCCTAGCCACTAAGCCATGACAGATGTTTGGGCTATGAAGATAGCCCTGGGGCAACACTCGGAGAGTCCATTGTCTTCCTTCCCAGGTGAAGGCAAATTGATCTTGGCTATTGGCCAAGATCAGAGTAGAGAAAAAAGCATTTGCAAGGTCCAGTACATAAGATCCTAGCTGAATCATCAGCTGATCCATCAAGTTGTGAACCACAGGCACAGTCATGTACAAAGGAGGCACTACTTTGTTCAGTTCTCGATAATCCAGGGTCATCCTTCAGGTAACATCAGGTTTTTTCACTGGTTGTAACAGGGTGTTGAAGGAACTACGTGTGGGATGAATGATACCAACTTTTTCTAACTCCAATATAGTGGCACCCATCTCTACATGTCCTCCTGGCAGGAGTTACTGTTTCATGTTGACTACATTTCTTGGCTTGGGCAATACCTGTATGTCATATTTAGCATGTCCCCATAACACAGGCTTCACTGTCTGTTTCTGGAACTGGAATTCTCTAACTGTTGTTTGCAGATGTAACACATAAAGTACATCTATACCCAAGACGTATTCAGCTACTGGGGATACATACACAGTATGTATATAAGGGGGCAATTATCTTATGCCCTGTGGCAAAGACACAGCTTTTACTTTAATAGAATGTCCTCCACAGCCATCAACATTCACTGTGGTCCCCAGGAACTTATTTGGGTTGCCATGTATCAGGCTACATTCTGTGCCAGTATCCACCAGTGGTAACACTTGCTGTACATCTGTCTCAACCAATGTATTGCCAGTCCAACACGAAGCCTCTGGTCCTCATCTGCCCCCAAAAGGTGAGCACCTTGGCCTGTTCCCTAGCCAAAAGGGAACAGTCCATCCACCTCTGCATAAGTAGCTATGAAATCTTTCAGATTCACTGGGCACACCTTATCCTTTGTCTCTTTTGGAAGTTTTGGATAACTCTGTTTGGGGCGCAGTTGTTGCCACAAGGCAAACAGGATTGCATTTGGTTGATGGTCAATTTTTTCTCTATCAACTCCTGCTGTGAGCAAGTCAAGCCTCATCTGCATATGGCTGGTCTTGCTCAGTTCCTTCAGGATAATATCCCAAGCACTTGTTGGGGGTTTGGTCTTAGCCACTTTCTGGACCCTCTTTGTTTGTCTCCTCCCCTCTGCTTCACCCAGACTGGCCATCATGGTCATTAGTTCATGAACAGGATGACTAACGTATGGGGCCAGTATGGCCATCAGTGACCCAGAGGATGCTGATGGAGCATTTTGCATCACTATGTCTCTCATGCTGCCAGTAAAATGTTCATCATCTGGGCCACAGGTGTTCACATTAAACATGGACTGCTGCATCCCCAGCTCCTGAATTATTTGAACCAGCATGGTATACATTTGCCATCTACCCACAGTTTTGGGCAGTTCTCTGGCATTCATTCATATGGCCTGGATGGGTGCATTCACCCATTCCATTAAGGGGTGTTTATCCTGGCCTGGTGCATATCTGCAACTATTCTGTAGCCACTTACACAGGGACAGGTGTGGTGATAGAGGCTAACTTTTCCATCTCATCACCAGAGCACATTACACTATCCACCCCTAGGTTCAACAACCACAGGAGCCAAGTAGCTAGAGTTTCACACTGTTTCTGCCAAAACTGTTTCCTCATGTCAACCAACTCAGCTTGAGTGTAGGGGACATAAGTAGTAAATTGGGTCACTTGCAGGTTGTCTTCCGGTTGTCCACCTGGTCCCATGGGCTGTTCTTACTTCAGTTACTGATACACAACAAGTCGTGCCAGGGGATGTACAGTCTCCCACAATTCACCATTGGGTTCGTCATTGTTTCCAGTGTTGAAAGCATGGGTAACCTGTTGCTGTTCTTTGGCCTCCAGAAAAAGTACCCATGCTTCCAGAATGTCTGCCTTCTGCTGTAAATGTCAAAGCTGCGCTGCTTCATGAATTACCTAGTCCATGTTGACTCATAGTTAAGTGAGCAACAGCCAGACCCCAGTCAACAGGAAAATGGCTGCTGGGTACCACATGCTCAAGGTTAGAGGCATATCCTCTCTCTCCCGAGGGGCTAGTGGCTCCCTCACCTGCTCGGAATCCTGCCACCTTTCACGCCAATTGTCAGTCTGGATCACAGACCCTTCTGCCCTGTCTTGTGCAGGTCATGAGTCAGGTAGTTGGAAAAAGATTCTGGTGGCCAATAATAGGATAAACATGCTTTATTCTAAAGTGAGATCTGACAGCCAGCAGTTCAGAGCTGCTACCTTTTATACTGAAAAGTACCCAACAATGGCAACAAGCCAAGGAGTATATGGGCACACATGCACAGTCACCCCTATAACTTGTTTACAATTGCTTTGTTAATCGTACTCAGCCAGATATGAGGCAAGGAGCTTGACTATACTCACTCCATTTTCTTCACAATTTGTCATACTCAGGGTGGGTTTGGAGTGACCTTAAAAGCCCTTCCTCTCACTACATTCACCAGAAACTTCCAGAACATTCCATATGTATGTCAATGGCTATGGAAAAAAATAGGAATTCTATTACTTCTAGCTCCCTAAGAATGTAAAAATATAGCAGTTGGCTTTATATTTTCCAGTAGGTGGGTTATGTGATTCAATATAAGCAATTCCCAATACTGTAATTACACCATCTAAATAAGTTCATTTGTGTGTATCAGTAATTTACCTGTGTTACACATAGCAAAGTCAAGCTGGAAAAAAAAAATTGGCTTCCTGACAACAATGGCAGAGAACTGAGACATTATAATTTCTTTCCTGTTCTGATAACATTAGAATCCAGTTAGAAAACCAGAAAAGGGTTACTGGTTTGTCTCAAAGACAGGAGAATAGGTAAAAACTGTGAGAGCATTCTGTTTCAATAATTCAAACAGAAGAAAATTCCTGATTGAAAGAAATTGATAGAAAACTAGGAAGACTCATTCATGAGTCTGATTTTTTAAAATGATAAAAAAAGGGAAAGAGGAATACAAATATGAAACAATTTCTTGATTAAGTTGGGATAATGATAAAAGAGTCTGAATGGTCACACACATTTAACACTAAATATTTGGAATCTTTTTTTTTTTTTTTTTGTCTTTTGTCTTTTTTCCGTGTCCGGCAACGGATCGCAACCCTCAGTGTTGCCCCCATACCGGACCGGGGACCAGCAACGGGATCGCAACCCTCGGTGTTGCTCCCGCGCCTCGCTCAGCCAGTGAGCGGGAACCGGTCTGTATGTGGGATCCGAACCCTCGGGCGGGAGCGCCGCCGTGCTTCCCAAGCGGCGCACTATCCAGTGTGCCACCGGGCCGGCCCCGAATATTTGGAATCTTGAAAAAATAACCTACAAGTATTTAAATTAGATAGTTACAAACTTGGAAATAAATATCTCATTGATACTTTAAATTTCTTTAATTAAAAGAGAGTTGTGGTTGATTTGAAGACAGTTTTAATTCCTCCCAACTGAAAAGATTCTGCATTAGTTACCACTAGACAGTGTCACAGGCAAACCAATTCATTGCAATGAATTTATTATTACACACTCACATTGACTTTGCATTCTTTGAAGCAAATGATAGTTATTAGTTACAAAACATTATTTTCTACTGATAAATCACTACATATATGTATAAGCTTGTACATGTGTTGAGAACAAGAAAACACAACAATCAACAACTTACAATTATATACAGATATCCAAACATTAAATTTGCATGTTATAAACCTCCCGTGTTTATCTTTCTTCTACATATAGACTTTTAGGGCCTCACTTTCATCTCTCCTACTCATGACACATGTTGTACTCGCATGCTCCTTAAAACACAAGTTTTAATTTCCTATTAACACACGCTTGGTACATTCTCTGTGCACTGTATGCCTATAGGCAGCTCTTATTGTCTTTTGCCATCTGGCTGCTGAATCTCAGATTCTCTCCTCTTCTCTCTTTTTAAGTAAACATGAACTATCTTTTAAAGGCAATGAACTTAGAATATCACTGGATATGCTACCAGCTGTTTAGTTTACACTTGAGACTTTTTCTTTATGTGAGGCTAATGCATTTTAAAAGCACTGTTTATGACATAGCATAGATCAGACATGTTTCTACTGAATTAAAAATTTGGAACTTTAAAAGCAGTATTAAAGCTCAATATAAAATTTAAGAATCAAAACTGGTTAAATGGCACATACTACTTTAGGGAAAATCTTCCCAAATCGTCATATGGTCAATGTGAAACCTCGAGTACTTCCTCATAAGCCTATTTGTACACCCATCAAAGCCTTGATGCTGTAGTGAGACAGCCTGCCAAAACATTCCTTAAAATGAAGCTAAAATTAACCACTCAAATGGTGCTTCTAGCCTTGATCCAGGTTCACAAGTCACTGGCCAAAGACGGGGTAAACTAATTGAGGGCTTATCATCACTTTTAAAAAATAAACAAAAAGAAAGGCAACAAAACAAAACATTTAGCTCAGATCTAGAATAAATGAACATGAACATCAAATTTCTTACGTTCCCATGAATTGCTGCTAGCTCATCTAGGGCACTGTATGTTGGACTGTTCCAACTAATATTACAGGAAAAGATGCATCCAGTGCTCATAGCAGGAAATTGTCCAGGCTATTGTGGTTTAGCAAGGATATCTAGCAGCCCCACCTCTCTTATTGCCCTTTAAGACATACAGGGTGACAACTGTAGCTTCCCACCCATTTTAAATCACTTACAGAAAGTATTATGTGAGCTTTTATATTTTCTAACATTGCTTCATGTAAACCCACACTCTTCACAACTCTCAAGGTAGAGTATGTCTTATTTCTATACTTCTGCATACCTAACTGATACTGTATATCTTTGTTTAGAAGCTATGGCTTCTATTAAATTTAATTACTTACCCCTGTGGCTTTAAATTGAGGGTGGCTATAAAACAAAGACGGCTTCTATTAAATTTAATTACTTTCCCCTGTGGCTTGCATAGGAAGGGTGGCTTCTATTAAAACCTGCATGGTATAGGTGTGGCTGCTAATCAAGGATGCTTCTAAATGAAGATATACAGTTTGTGGTAATAATTAAAGGAGAGGATCTTAGGAATAGAAATAGAATCACAGGATAATGCCGATTCTGAAATTTATTAATGTAATCATAGTGCTAAAATAATTTTGATAATTTATGTTGTTCTGCTTTTCTAAATAAAAATTATAGCTTACATCTGCATGTACCATATAGTATATATTAGTGTTCTATTGAGGAAGGTAAATATTTTTAAACATCGCAACCTATCAGATAAAGAGTAAGGCTTTGTGATGCTTTAAACTGATTTCTTCCCTTTTGATAGTAGCTGACTAAAGAAAATGGTTTACAGATTTAGCTATGTACATAGTTTGAAGGTAACAACTGAAAAATGATGTTCATAATCTGAATTGCAATGAAACCAATTATCTGTACTGTGGTTATTCACATGGGAATTCTCCTAAAGGTTTAGTATTTCTTAAAAGAAATTAAAAACAGCTGTAAAAATACCATAAAACAAAAATAGCAGCTGCAAAAGAGATTAACATTCCTAAATTTCATTTGAACCTGATATGTTATTTTTCCAACAGCAACATATATATTCTGATTTTTAAATCTATCTTTATGAAATTTTACCTTTAAAAATAACAGGACTACTGAATACATTTTTGATATTACCAGTCTTTAATAGTCACATAAATTTTATAAAGTTTTCTCCCTTAATATGTATTTATTATTATTCTTTTTAAAATAATCCTCAAATATGAGCTATCATTGTAGAATAATTTAGAATCATTTAAGATTTAAAGATTACTAAGTAATCAGTTTACAGCACAGTCTGTGCCTCTCTCTCTCTCTTTCTGTTATTTAAACCTGTCAAGTGCCTTTCACACTGAACCATGAAGACCAAGGGCCTTTTAAAATTTTTATATAGTGTCTGCTTTCCAATTAAACAAACGGCCATAGATGAAGCTATACCTCATGTTTTTCATATATATGTATATATATTAAAATGAAATGCAATTTATAAAACAGATCTGGAGGTGGTGACAGTATAAAACAGTTAGTTTTGCTTTGCTGTTCAAACATATGGCAGTAACTTTTCTAGACTTGCACCAGATGGAGGTCTTTAATCGATCCTGGCTGTTACACCGTATGTTATTTCTCCATTAACAGGAGATCCTCCTTCCCAATTTATAAATTAAATAAATTGCTAAA
The DNA here is from genome assembly GCF_000696425.1 of Galeopterus variegatus. Taxonomy (NCBI): domain Eukaryota; kingdom Metazoa; phylum Chordata; class Mammalia; order Dermoptera; family Cynocephalidae; genus Galeopterus; species Galeopterus variegatus. The sequence goes on along the minus strand of NW_007726897.1, from coordinate 90,462 downwards.
TTTTTAATTGCAAGCAAAAGTACAATTTTGCAACACAGATATAATAAATTGAGAATCTTTTTTTTTAAAAGTTGACAAATTTTTAAAGAATAAAAATTTTCTGATACCTATATTTATATTGATTTAGCAAATTTTTTGTCAGCTGTTCAGATTTAGCACACATTCAACATAGTCTATCTGATCTTATTTGTTGTTTTTTTGGTGGTGTTGTTGGTTTAGGAGCCAAGTGCTTTCAGACAAGAGTGTTATCGTATTAGACTCTCTAGGAAATACTGCCAATATTCAAGAAACCAATTAAATCATTAAAGTTGATAAAGACTTCAGTAATTAGAGTTTTCAAAGGTAAATATCACTTTTTCATTGGATTTTACATTAAAATATTTTCATGTTTTCTTCACAAATTTTAGAACAGTTTTTCCCAAATAAATATTTAAGTCAGTCTCATTGCCATTTAAACAATATATGAAGAAACTCTAGTTCAGATATAAGGCAAAAATGTCTTACGTATGTTAATACTTGAGAGACAAATCATAACACACAAAAAATAATTGTAGTTTGTTTTATCTTAAGTATGTTAGTGAACCCAATTCTCACATACACATGTGCACATATGTATAATTTTTAAAATATGTGAGGAGCCGAGAAATAAGAATACAACATTTTGGAATAGTTTACTGCTATTGTTCTTTTGTTATAAGTATTATTTGTGACATATATTCAGATTTCGAAATAAAATAAGATGTGCACATAACGGAAATCAAATGAAAGCAACTAGTCTCTGGAGAAATGTGAAATCCTTCTGTCGAACTCAGCTTTAATGTAGACCAGCACTTAGAATATTCACAGCTTATAACAACTTACGAAATGGGTGAATGTTGAAACAAAATATCATCCAGATCTATTCTCTTTAGCATGTTTATTACAACTACTCTCTTTTGAAAGAAACCAGGAGTATGATAATGGTCACACACAGACTAAATAGGCTATGTTTTCATGAGCAGTAATCCCATACAAGTAAGTAATAGAGAGAAAAGCTGTATTTTTCCAATGTAATACTACAAGAGCAAATGACAGTCTTACCTGATGGCTGATATCTTTTATAGTACAACTGTGACATATTTTATGCATCACAAAGAATGATCAAAGATGTCTCAAGAGGCTCTCTGTCATGGAATGTGGCCCCACAGCCCCGTCTGCCATTAAATCAGGCAATAATACACCTTTAAAATAAGTTGGACATGCTTTCAACAGTGATGATTATTTTGGATATATCTGAGCATGATTTTGATTTCTTTTTCTGTTATGTGACTCTAAAACTATATGCATGTTTCATTTGGTTGTGAAATGAAAAGTGACTAAAGTAAACATAAAACTGTATATTTTTTAAAGTGTGTGTTTAACATGTAGTCTGCTTGTTTTTACTGCTTTTGTAATATAACGTAGTTAAGAAAAGAAAATGCAATTCAGAAACTAATAAAACCATTCCCATTTGTTTCCCATTAAAACATATTAATAAAATAACTTTAACATACTTTTTGTTCTTACACAGAAAATTTTGCATTGCAGCTATTTTTTTTTAATAAGACTTAAATGACTATTTAGATTTTCTATACAAATTAAAAATGAATTGGAAAATTGTGGCAGTCACCCAGTTAATTTTAGAACACAGCCACCAATCCTATAATGTCTGGACAATTTCCAAAAATACTATTTTCCTTAATACCCTGAAAGTTTTGGATGAAAACGTCTTGTTACCCAGACCTCTATAGATAATTAAATTCTCTCCTCTCTTTGGAGTGTGTCTCCACACATAACCAAAGATGAAGAAAAGAGACATTTTAATTAAACTAAACCTTACTAGATCTTCATAGTGAGTGTTTTGCCAAGACTAAATACTTTTAAACAAACATACAAACAAGTAACTAAAACCTGCTTATGCTTCTTGGTTAAGGACGTTTGTTAATGAAACAAAACCATCAGTTGGATAAATCAGCAGTCGTTATCTAGCAGTCGTTCTAGGGTACTAAAGGACTCAAGTCTATGGTAAATTGCTCTTAAACCTGTCCTCAAAACAACACGGGGCCAGTCAAGAGATTACGAACCCAGGTAATCAGTCTTGTTGTCAAAACCACTCCAAATATTTGCCCTAAAGACAGTGAGTATTCTAAGATTTTCTTTTATTTCTAAAAAACTTGCATAAACTAATTGTGTCAATGTGCACTGAAATCAGTTTAGCTCTTAGGTCATTAATCATATTGCCTTTGTAGCCTTTAAGAACTATTAATAATTATATTAAAATTTCAATTCTGTTCACTCTTAGCTCAGTTAAATATATCAGGTCATATTTAAATTTGTCGTAATGTTTTTGGCTTATTAAAATTCTCATATAAAGTTAGTTTCCTTGAAATTAATTGTTTATTAAAATTATTATTTGTCAAGTTAACATAACTTTTAACAGTCCCCCTGCACCTGAAACTAGTAAAATGTCAAAAAAAATTTTAAAAGTAGTAGCAAAAAATATATTTTTATAAGAAACTATTATTCCTTTGGCTTTCAGAGTCATGAAATGTATGTTGGTTCACAATTTTACAAAATTATCAGCTTATGTATTCTGACTTCTCTGAGATTTATCTTATATTAAATTTAATATTTGTAATTAGATATTTCATTTTGAACAAATCAGTGACATTGTATGTCATTATTTATAGTTATGTAAAAGTTCTTTGAACACTCTAAACTACTAGAGAAATATATGATTATTATTTGCATTCGGTAGGCATAAAAATACCTTTTTATGCATATAACAAATACTGCTTTAGTAATACAAGACAATATGACACATATGACAAATACTTCAGCACTGTACAGTGTCTTTTTACCAGTTATCTTTCAAAATTCTATTAAAATGAAGAAAGCTCAAAACAGTAATTGTAAAGTGCCATTTTAATGAGTGCAAACTTTCAGAATTATTATACTACTACATCATATCTGTTCTGTTTACAAGGAGTCCAGAAGAACAACATAGAAAAAAAAATGTTAAAATACTTTTAGTCAACACATTTTTAGAAATTAAACTATTTTTAGGGAAAAGACAAGATAGAAAATACTTCTAGGGTCTTCTTTGTCATTAATTAGTATATATAGTTTGATATCTATAGTTTCTATAATTTCATATAGCTGCAGTTTCAACATTTACAAAATGAAAGTGTGATAAAATTTTTTAAAGATCTTTTGGCTCTAGAAGTGTGGTAGTATTTTTAGAAAGAAATTTAGATGTCATCTAACCTTTAACATCCGAAACAGTGCTTTAGTACTTTTGCCCAAACATTAAAATCTTATATTTATGTATACATTTAGAGATCACAAAATACTTTTAACATGTATTATCTCAGACCATTCATACAATAGAACAAAAAGCATGTCCAGTTATCCTTTTACAGGGTAATGACAAAACATATTCAATGAGTCACTTTTGCCCTCTAATATCTTCCCAAAGTGGCCACGTGAGAAATAGAAACCACTTCTATTTCAAATGTTATATTCCTTGTACTGTGCTGCGTCCCTTCTATAGTATTGTTTGAAGAGCAATAATTGAGCTTTTGAGTGACAAGGAGCTCATGACGATATAAGTCAGCCCATTTATTTTTGGTGGCTACCTTGTAATAAAATGATATAATGGTTAATAAATACTTTATATTGAGTCAAATATGGCTTCTTGTTCTGTTCCTGTGATTTCACCATACTGTAATATTTTGGGGGGCTAGGGACCATGAATGTTGTCTCTGCATCTTCAGCAGCAAGAACAGTAATTGCAACATAGTAGATGCTCAGTAAATATTTGTTTCACATATTGCTTCAGATTTTAGAACTGTTATAAGTTTGGAGAGTGTTATCTCTGCTTGCAGGTGAAACATCCCCTGCTATTTCAGTATGGATTCATATAGACTTGTTCACAGATATATCACTGGCACCTGGAACAATATGGCACATAGTTGGCTACTAGAATATAAATGTGTGAAATGAATAAACCATAACAAATAAAACTGTTTTAGACAATTTACTACATTAGGATCTCTCTTCTCAGGATAAATTTAAATTTGTCAAAGTCTCACGTAAAACATGGCATTGACACTGAATATATGAAGCACTATGTGTAGTATAACCCCTATAAGAATCTCTAGAAGAAATGATTTTACCTGGTACATGTTCTTTGGTTTAAAATAATCTAATCAGAAGTAATTTCATCTACATAAAGCCAGGACACGCCTATATTAAAGTATCATAAAATAAATTTGTAACAAAATTAAAACCACCAGGAAACACAGTGAACTATGCAATTGATAGCAAATTCAGACCTTTTTTCTTTTTTTAGTATATACATTTTTACTATAAACTTTAAGTTGTGCCAAAGTTTAAAATTAGTGATACTGGGCAAATAAAAAATAATTTTATTTGACTACTTAGTAACTTACATGATTCAAGAGGTTTAACAGCAAAGTAATAAAATCTCACATGAAAATTGGTCTGATTTATGACTTTTGAAAAGAATTCTTATAATTAGAGTTATTATGGTAATTATATTTTAATAGAATAATTGGAGTTAGCCTTCTTAAACATTTTTTCTAGTATTGAGTATGTTATTCTAATTTCATTTTCAAAGTATAATATTTCCCTATGTCAAAAACACAGTTTTCTCTAACTATCATATAATGCCCCAAAATACACATTTATAAGATTTGTTTCAAAAGTCCAAAAATGTATATTTATAAAATAGAATAGTGGTTCTTAAGGAGTCATTTTAGCTATAGAACAAACAGTTAAAAGAAAAGAAAATCCTGAAAAATACGAAGTTAATGCTTAAAGGCAAATTGAAATTGCTCTTTTCATAAATAACGTATTAAAATAGAACAGCAACAATGGCAAAATCCCTATGATTAAGATCAATAAGAGTGTGTAAATGATGACTTACTAGTAACATTCAAGGTTATTAAGAAAAAAATAAACCTTAAACATTTGGTGTGTTTGTTGCAACAATCATGAATTTCAATACTTAAATCAACACCCAGGTTTAGAAGTCTCTGTGTTGGGAAGAAATGTCTGAATTTAAATTTCCTCTGGAAATTATGCAGAAGTTAGGCAAAGTAAAATGAAAAATTGAAACAATTAGCAAGGTAGTTCAATAAAATGCAAGCAAGTAAGCAAATATAATCGTGTTGAAATATCTGTAATATTTAGGAAAAAATGTTTTTGTTTTTGTGCTTAACAAGAGTCTTCAATAAAATAAAACAGGTGAAAGTGTTAAATTCATAAAAAAACAGACCAAACTCACTTTATAAACCTTATTAAAGTGCTGTTAAGAATATTTTTTGGCCTTTCTAAAGAATTTTTCAGACACAGTGGTCCAACTTGAGTGATTAAGCACCAGAGTTTTTGCCACCTTCCTAACACTTTTTCTTTAGAAGCCATATATATATATATATATATATATATGCATATGTATGCATTTTTTTATAGAATGTGAATGAAAGGTGAGAAATTTTGTTTACCCAGAATGTTTGTTTCCTTAATGATTTACAGATATCTACAAACAACTAGAAAGAAAAAAGTCAGGTTTGACAAAATACTGTATTAGTGAGGCTTTGGAGAAACAGGCAGTCCCATATGTTACTGAAGAAATACAGTAATTTGGATGGATGTTTTACTATGAGTGAAAGAAGCCAATAACAAAAAGTTACATATATATGATTCCATTTATATGATATTCTTAAAAATATAAAATTTTAAATGAGATCAGTGATGGCTAGAAATTAGGGATGGCAAGTGAATGTGACTACAGAGTGTACAATGGGGGAATTTTGGGGGGTGACGAAATTCATCTCTGTTCTGAATTTGGAGGTAATTCCTCAAGTCTATACTCTGTTATTTTTTATATTTTTAGAACTTCTATTTTATAATCACCAGAAGAACTTTTATAGGCTTAGTTAAACATAGATTATTTTAGTCATTGTAATCACTCTTGAAAATTTTATACATGCATACATGCATATGCATACATCAGAAAATATACATTAAATAAATTGATTACGGCATTCCTAAACCTTTTTCCCATTCAGTATCTTTTTTTATTTCCTTGAGTCTGTCTCATTTCTTCTTTTTTTTCTTAAAGTTTTTTATTGAAGCATAATTAATTATATATATTTGAGGGGTACTGATTTGAATATCCACACATGTGTACAATATGTGGTGATCGAATCAGAATAATTAGTATACTCACGTTAACAAAATGTAGTCAATCTTTGTGACCTGTAACTAATTTCTTGTTAACCCCCATTCCCTTCTCCAACTCCTACCTCTAATCACTACAGTTCTGTTCTTTTTTGGAAGTTCAAAGTATTATTGTGACTCCTTCCTTCCTTCCTTCCTTCCTTTTTCTTCTTTCTTTCTTTCCTTTCTTTCCTCCCTCCCTCCCTCCCTTCCTCCCTCCCTCCCTCCCTTCCTTCCTTTCTTCCTTCCTTCCTTCCTCCCACTTAAGAGTGAAGACATGTAGTATTTCTCTTTCTCTACCTGGCTTATTTCATTTATTTCACTTGACATAATTTTCTTTAAAAGGAAAATTAAACTTAAGGTTTTTAAAATTCTTTTATTATTATTTTATATTATGGGTAGTCATGAGATACAAAGCTCGTTGTCACACTTCATGTCTATGATATGAGGGCCAGATTCCTACTGGCAGCATACCAATTACCAGAAATTACTTTTGTACCCCGCGTCCCCCACCAATTTATCCCCCAATGTCCCTCCCGGCCACCTTTCCTCCACACTCCACTTTGTAGCCCTAGGAATGTTCCCTCCCTCTGTAAGACCAACAGACTATGGTGGTCTTTCATTCCTTCCTTCCTTCTCTCTTAGCTCCCATATATGAGTGAGCACATGCAGTATTTATCCCTCTGTGCTTTCCTTATTTCATTCAACATAAGTTTCTCCAGGATCATCCATGTTGTTGCAACTGGTAGTATTTCATTCTTTTTTATGGCAGAGTAGTATTCCATGGTATGTATATACCACAGTTTCCTTATCCAATCATTCCATTGATGGACATTTAGGTTGGTTCCATATCTTGGCTATTGTAAACAGAGCTGCAATAAACATGAAACTTCAGGTATCTCTTTGACATGATGATTTCCATTTCTCTGGGTATATACCCAGAAGACAGATTGCTGGATCATATGGAAGATCTATCTGTAGTTGTTTGAGAAACCTCCATACTGTTTTCCATAGTAGTTGTACTAATTTACAGTCCCACCAACAGTGCAGTAGTGCTCACTTCTCTTCACACCCTTACCAGCATTTGTTATTCCCCCTCTTTTTGATTATAGCCAGTCTAACAGGGGTGAGGTGGTATCTCAATGTAGTTTAAATTTGCACTTCCCTGATGACTAGTGATGTTGAGCATTTTTTCATGTATCTGTTGGCCATTTGTATGTCTTCCTTTGAAAAATGTCTATTCAGCTCTTTTGCCCATTTTTTATTTGGGTTATTTGTTTTTTACTGTATAATTGCTTGAGTTCTATGTATTTTCTGGATATTAATCCCTCGTTAGATACATAGTTAACGAAATTTTTCTCCTACTCTGTAGGCTGTCAATTCACTCTGTTGATTGTTTCCTTTGCTATGCAGAAGCTTTTTTGTTTGATATAGTCCCATTTATTTATTTTTTTCTTTTGCTGCTTATGCTTTCTGACTCATGATCATAAAGCCTGTGCCCAGACCTAATTGCTGAACTGTTTGACCTATATTTCCCCATAGTAATTTTACAGTTTCAGGTCTTATACTTAAGTCTTTAATCCATTTTTGAATTGATTTTAGTGTTTGGTGAGAGATGCATATCTAGTTTCATTCTTCTGCGTATGGATATCCAGTTTCCCCAGCACCAATTGTTGAAGAGACAGTCTTTTCCCCAATGTAGATTTTTCTTGCCTTTGTCCATTATCAGATGGCTATAAGCCTGATGGGTGATTTCTGGGTTCTCAATTCTACTCCACTGGTCTGGATGTCTATTTTTTACCAGTACCATGCTGTTTTGATTACAATAGCTTTGTAGTATAATTTAAAGTCAGGTAGTGTTATGCCTCTGGCTTTATTTTTTGCTCAGGATTGCTTTAGCTTGGGGTCTTTCATTTTTTCATATGAAAGGTAAGATTGTTTTTTCCATTACTGTGAAGAATGTCATTGGTATTTTGATGGAGATTGCATTGAATCTGTAGATTGCTTTAGGTAGTATAGAGATTTTCACAGTGTTAATTCTTCCAATATGAGAGCATGGAATATCTTTCCATCTTTTTGTGTCTTCTTTAAATTCTTTCAGAAGTGGTTTGTAGTTCTCATTGTACAGGTCTTTCACCTTCTTGGTTAAATTGATTCCTGGGTGTCTTATTTTTTCTGTGACAATTGTACATGGGCTTACTTTCTTTATTTCTCTTTCTGTTAATTCATTATTTAAGTATACAAGTGCTACTGATTTGGGGGCATTTATTTTGTATTCTTCAACATTACTGAAGTTATTAGCCAGCTCTAGGAGTTTTTCGATAGAGTCATTAGGTTTTCCTATATATAGTATCCTGTCATCTGCAAATAGAGACAGTTTGACTTCATCTTTTCCAATCTGGATTCCCTTTATTTTTCTCTTTCCTGATTGCTCTGGCTAGGACCTCTAACACTATGTTAAATAAAAGTGATGAGAGTGGGCATCCTTGTCTTGTTCCTGTTCTTTTTTTTTTGTCCTTTTTGTGACCTGTAAGGGGATCACAACCCTTGGCTTGGTGTCACCTGCACTGCGATCAGCCAGTGAGCGCACTGGCCATCCCTATATAGGATACAAACCCGCAGCAGGAGTGCCGCTGCACTCCCAGCACTGCACTCTCCCAAGTGCACCACGGGTTCGGCCCTTGTTCCTGTTCTTAAAGGAAAGGCCTTCAGTTTTTCCCCACTCAGAATGATACTGGTGGTGGGTTTGTCATAAATGGCTTTTATTGTGTTGAGATATATTCCTTCTTTACCTAATTTGTTGAGATTCTTTATCATGAAGTGATGTTGAATTTTGCCAAATGCTTTTTCAGTATCTATTGAGATAACCATATGTTCTTTGCTCTTGAGTTTGTTGATGTGATGTATTACATTTATTGATTTTCATGTATTGAACCATCCATGCATCCCTGGGATGAATCCCAATTGTTCATAGTGTATATTTTTTTAATATGTTGCTGTATTCTAATTTCTAATATTTTGTTGAGGATTTTTGCATCCAAATTCATCAAGGATATTGGCCTGTAATTTTCTTTTTTTGTTGTGTCTATATGTTGTTTTGATATCAGAATTATGTTGGCCTTAAAGAATGAATTTGGGAGAGTATTGTCTATTTCAATTGTTTGGAATAGTTTGAGGAGAATTGATATTAACTTCTCTTTAAAAGTTTGATAGAATTCAGCTGTAAAACCATTCAAACCCAGACTTTTCTTGTTGGAAGATTGCAAATTTCCACTTCAATCTCCTTGCTTTTTATTGGTCTGTTCATGTTTTCTATCTCTCCCTGTTTCAGTCTTGGTAGTTTATATGTGTCTAGAAACTTATCCATACCTTCCAGATTTTCATATTTGTTGTCATAGAGTTGTTTATAATAATCTTTAATGATTCTTTGTATTTCTGTGGCATTGGTTATAATGTGTCCCTTTTCATGTCTGATTTCTGTTATTTGGGTCTTCTCTCTTCTTTTTAATGTTAACCTAGCTTATTGTTTGTCTATTTTATTTATCTCCTCAAAAAATCAACTTTTTGTTTTGCTGATTTTTTCTTTTGTTTTTTGGGTCTCTATTGCATTTAGTTTTGCTCTGATCTTAATTATTTCTTCCCATCTATTACCTTTAGGTTTGGATATTTGTTGTTTTTTACATTCTTTGTGGTGTAATGTTAGGTCATTTATTTGAAGTCTTTCCATTATTTTGATTTAAGCATTTGCTTCTTATTACTGCTTTTGCAGTATCCCACAGGTTTTGGTATGATATATCTTTATTTTCATTAGTATCTAGAAATGTTTTTATCTCCTGTTTAGTTTCTTCTTGTACTCATAGGTCATTCAGGACCTTATTATTTCATTTCCATGTATTCGTAGATCTTCCAGAGTTTTGCTTATTGGTTATTCCCAATTTCAGTTCATTGTGATCTGAAAATATAGTTCAAATGATTTCAATTTTTTATATATTTGCTGAGATGAGATTTGTGACCTAATATGTGGTCTATCCTGGAGAATGTACCATGAGCTGATTAGAAGAAAGTGTATTCTTTAGTTGTTGAGTGAAATGTTCTACATATATCTGCCAAGTCCAGTTGGTCTAAGTTTTAGATTAAATCCTGTGTCTCTTTGTTGACTTGTTGCCTGGAAGATCGGTCCCATACTGAGAGAGGGGTGTTCAGATCACCCACTAGTAATGTATTAGGGCCTATTTCTTTCTTTAGGTCTAAGAGTGATTGCTTTATATATCTGGGTGCTCCAGTATTGGGTGCATACATGTTTATGATTGTTATGTCTTCTAGCTGGATAGATCCCTTTATCATTATATAGTGGCCTTGTCTCTTTTTATGTTTTTTTTTTTTATATAGTTTATTTTGTCAAATGTAAGAATAGCTACTCTTGCTCATTTTTGGTTTTCTTTTGCATGGTATATCTTTTTCCATCCCTTCACTTTTAGTCTATGTGAGTCTCTACAGGTGAAGTGGGTCTCTTGAAGACAGCACGTACTTTGGTCTAGCTTTTTAATCCAGTCAGTCCGTCCGTGTGTTTTGAATGGGGAGTTTAGTCCATTCACATTTAGGGTAGCTATTGACCAGTGTTGCTTAATTCTTGTCATTAAATTGCTTCTTGTTTAGACAGTTTAAATATATTTTGATCATTATTTCCCCTTTTATTTCTCTTCCACAATGTTAGTTAGGAATTTAAGGTGGGACAATTTCGCTTATTTCTCCTTTTTGCTGGCATTTTTGTTTTAATGGTGAGTTTTGCTCTTTCCTGTGTATTTGTGATGGTGGTCACCATTATTCATTTTCCAAATGAATGACTCCTTTCAGAATTTCTTGCAGAGCTGGTTGTGTGGAGGTGAATTCCCACAACATTTGTTTTTCTGGGAAGTACACTATTTCTTCCTCATTTCTGAAGGAGAGCTTTGCTGGGTAAAGAAAACTAGGTTGGCAATTTTTTTTTCTTTTAATATTTTGAATGTATCATTCCATTTTCTTATGCCTTGTAGCGTTTTGGTTGAGAAGTCTGCTGTTTGTTTGATGGGGGTTCCCCTATAAGTGACCTGACCTTTTCTCTTGCTGCTTGTAGAATTCTCTCTTTGTCTTTGAGCTTTGCAAATTTAACTATAATGTGTCTTGGGGAGGATATTTTTGGATTGAATCTGTTTGGGGACCTTTGATCTTCCTGGGTCTGAAGGTCTGTATCTTGCCCTTTACCTGGGAAGTTTTCTGTTACTATTTCCTTGAATGGGTTTTCAATACCTTTTCCTTTCTCCACCCCTTCAGGAATAACCATGGTTCAGATGTTAGAGCAGTTGAGAATATCTGCTATCTCTCTTAGATTTTGTTCATTATTTTAAATTCTTTTTTTCCTTTTTTTGTCTGCCTGAATTATTTAAAAAAGACCATCTTCAAGCTCTGACGTTCTTTCTTCTGCTTACTCTACCCTGCTACTTAAGCTTGCAGTGGCATTTTTTATTTAATTGAGTGAATCTTTCATTTCTAGAAGTTCTGCTACACTCTTTTTTAAGGTATTAAACTCTTTTCAGATTTCCTCCTTCATATTATGGATATTTTTTCTTGTTTCATTCTGTTCTCTAGTTGAGTCTTCCTTTATTTCTTCAACTTTTCTTAAGATCATTACACAGAAATCTTTTTCAGACATTTCAAGGATTCCCTGTTCCATGGAGTCTGACTTTAGAGCATTATTGTATTCTTTTGGTGGTGCCATTTCTTCTTGTTTGCTTGTATTTCTAGTATTTTTTTTGTTGATGTTTGGTCATTTAGTAGAGGATTTGCTTCTTCTATTACACTAAGCTTGGCTTTGGAGTGGCCCTGGTTGCTACTGTGGTGGTGAATTGTCTTGCTTGACAGTAGGTGTGGTGGTGGTTATGTTAAAACACCTTCGGTCCTGTTCCAGAATTTGTGGTCATAGAAGAGCTCCTAGAACCACATGGTTCCGCTGTGCTCACCTAGTTTGGTCAGACCCTGAAGGCTGGAGCTCCCATCTAGGTCCAAGGAGTATGGAGGGGCCACCTCTAGCCATGAGGTTCTGCTCCACTTGACATAATTTTCTCTAATTTCATCCAAGCTGCTGCGAATGGAAAAAATTCAAAATTTTTATGGCAGAGTAGTATTCCATTGAGTATATATATCATTTCTTCCTTATCCAGTGATCTATCAATGGACATTTAGGTTGGCTCCAACTCTTGGCTACTGTAAATAAAGCCACAGTAAGCATGGAATTGCAGATATCCATTCAACATGATAATTTCCATTCCTTTGGGTAAATACCCAGCAATGGGATTACTGGATTGTATGGTACTTTTATCTATAGTTGTATGATGAAACTCCATACCATTTTCCATAATAGCTGTACTAATTTACAGTCCCACTAACAGTTTAGGAGGGTTTCCCTTTCTCTGTATCCTCACTAGCATTTGTTAATCTCAGTCCTTTTGATAATAGCCAGTCTAACTGGGGAGAAATGATGTCTCAATGTGTTTTTCATTTGGATTTCCCTGATGCTGAGCGATGTTGAGCATTTTTTAATGTGTCTCTAAGCCATTTGTATATCTTCCTTTGATAAATGTCTATTCAGCTTCTATGTCCATTTGAAATTGGATTACTTTTTTTTACTGTCGAGTTATTTTGGTTCTTTGTATATTCTGGATAGTAATCCCTTGTCAGATGCATAGTTTGCAAACATTTTCTCCGATTCTGTAGGCTGTCCTTTCACTCTGTTAATTGCTTCTTTTCCTGTGTAGAATCTTTTAAACTTGATATAATGTCATTGCTTTATTTTTTCCTTTTCTTGTCTGTGCTTTAGGGGTTTTGTTTATAATGTCTTTGCCCAATCTGACATCCTGAAGTGTTTCCCCTATGGTTCCTTTTGGGAGTTTTATAGTTTCAGATCTTATATTTAAGTCTTTATCCATTTTGAGTTGATTTTGGTATATGGTGAGAGGTATGAATCTAGTTTCTTTCTTCTACTTATGGATGCCCTGTTTTCTCTCTTTCGAATAGGGAGTTTAGTCCATTCACATTTAGGGTAGTTATTGACCAGTGTTGCTTAATTCTTGTCATTTAATTGCTTCTTTACTGAAGAGGCAGGCTCTTCTCCAATGTGCATTCTTGTTGCCTTTATTAAAGGTCAGTTGGTTGTAAGTATGTGAGTTGATTTCCGGGTTCTCTATTTTATTCTATTGGTCTGAGTGTCTGTTTTCATGCCAGTACTATGCTAGTTTGGTTACGATAGCTTTGTAGTATAATTTGAAGTCAGGTAGTGTTATGACTCTGACTTTATTATTATTATTATTATTATTATTATTATTATTATTATTATTATTTTGCTCAGTATTGCTGTGACTATTAGGGGTATTTTGTTGTTCTAAATAAATATTAGGATTGGTTTTTTGCAGGTAGTGTTATGCCTCTCTATTATTATTATTTTACTTACTTATTTATTTATTTATTTATTTTTTGCTCAGGATTGCTTTGGCTATTTGGAGTTTTTTGTTATTACATATGAATGTTAGGTTTGCTTTTTCTATTTGTTTGAAGAATGTTATTGGTATTTTGATGGAGATTGCATGAATCTGTAGATCACTATTGGTAGTATAGACATTTTCACAACGTCAGTTTTTCCAATCCAAGAGCATGGAATGTCTTTCCACCATTTTCTGTCCTCTCTGATTTCATTTATCAGTGTTCTGTAGTTTTTGTTGTAGTGATCTTTCACCTCCTTGGTTAAATTGATTCCTAAGAATGTTATTTTTTTGAAGACTATTATAAATGGGCTTGATTTCTTGGTTTCTTTTTCTGCTAGTTCATTATTGGAGTAAAAAAATACTACTGATTTTTGGGTGTTGATTTTGTATCTACATTACTGGAATTGGTTATTGGCTCTTCAAGTTTTTTTATAGGGTCTTTAGGTTTTTCTGTATATAGGATTATGTCATCTGCAAACAGAGACCATTTGACTTCATCTTTTTCAATCTAGTTGCCGTTTATTTCTTTCTGTTGCCTGATTGCTCCGGCTAGAACTTTCAATACTATGTTAAATAGCAATGGTGAGATTGGGCATCCTTGTCTTGAAGCCATTCTTCAGGAGGACATTGATTGGTTTGTCATGTACGGCTTTTATTATATTGAGATACTTTCCTTCTATACCTGATTTGCTGAGAGCCTTTAAGCGGTGTTGAATGTTGTCAAATGATTTTTCTGCATTTATTGAGATAATCATATGGTTTTTTTCTTTGATTTTGTTTAAGTGGTGTATCACATTTATTGTCTTGCATATGTTGAACCTTCCTTGCATCCCTGGGATAATTCCCATTTGGTCATGTTGAGTAATTTTTTTTATGGGCTGCTGTATTCTGATTGCTAACATTTTGTTGAGGATTTTTACATCTTTCTTTATCAGAGATATTGCTCTGTAGCATTCTTTTTTATTGTATCTTTGTCTGATTTTGAAATCAGGATGATTCTGGCCTCATAAGAAAGAGTTTGGGAGAGTGGCCTCTGTTTCAATTATTTTGGAATAGTTTAAAGAGAATTTGCATTAATTCATCTTTAAAGGTCTGGTAAAATTCATCAGTAATGCCATTCAGTCCTGGGCTTTCTTTGTTGGAAGACTGCTGATTATTGCCTTAATTTCATTTCTTGTTTTTGGTCTGTTCGTGGTTTCATTTTCTCCTAGGTTCAGTCCAAGTAGTTTGTATGTGTCCAGAAAGTTATCCATTTCCTCCAGGGTTTCATATTTTTTGGTATATAGTTGTTTATAATAGCCTCTAGTGATTCTTTACCTTTCTGTGGTTTTGGCTATAATGTCTCCTTTTTCATTTCTAATTGTTGTTATTTGGGTCTTCTCTCTTCTTTTTCTATTTACCTAGCTAATAGTGTGTATATTTTATTTATCTTCTCAAAAAAACCAACTTTTTGTTTCATTGATATTTTCTATCATTTTGGGAGTCTCCATTTCATTTAGCTCTGCCCTGACCTGAATTGTTTCTTTCGATCTACTAATTTTGGGAGTGGATCGTACTTGTTTTTCTAGTTCTTTGAGGTCATTTATTTTAAGTCTTTCTATTCTTTTGATGTAAGTGTTTATTATAATAAAATTCCCTGTTAGTACTTCTTTTGCATTTTCCCACAGGTTTTTATATGATGTGTCTTCATTTTCATTGTTTCAAGAAATTTTTGGATTTCCTATTTAACTTCTTCTTGAACTCATAGGTCATTCAGGAGCCTGTTGTTTAATTTCCATGTATTTGTATAGTGTTCTGAGTTTTATTTGTTATTGATTTCTAGTTTTATTTCACTGTGATCTGAAAAGATACTTGAAATGATTTCAGTTTTTAAACATTTGTTGAGACTTGATTTGTGACCTAACATGTGGTCTATTCTGGAGAATTTTCTATGTGCTGATGAGAATGCATAGCCTGTAGTTGTTGGATTAACATTCTTTTTTTTTTTTTGTCTTTTTTCCGTGTCCGGCAACGGATCGCAACCCTCAGTGTCGCCCCCGTACCGGACCGGGGACCGGCAACGGGATTGCAAACCTCGGCGTTGCTCCCGCGCCTCGCTCAGCCAGTGAGCGGGAACCCGTCTGTATGTGGGATCTGAACCCTCGGGCGGGAGCGCCACCGCGCTTCCCAAGCGGCGCACTTATCCAGTGCGCCACCGGGCTGGCCCCATTGGATTAACATTCTATAGATATCTCCCAGATCCAGTTGTTCTAAGATGTCATTTATATCCTGTGTTGCTCTGTTTATTTGTCGCCTAAGTGATCTATTCAATGCTGAGAGTGGTGTGTTCAGGTCTCCCACTATTATTGTATAAGGGTCTTTCTCTTTCTTTAGGTCAAATAGTGTTTGCTTTATATATCTGTGTGCTCCACTGTTGGGGCACAACTCCACTGTTGGGGGCACACATATTTATGATTGTTATGTCTTCTTGCTAGATAGATTCTTTTATCATTATATAGTAGCCTTCTTTGTCTCTTTTTATGGTTTTTGGATTAAAGTCTATTTTATTCAATATAAGAATAACTACTCCTGCTTGCTTTTGGTTTCTATTTGCATGGTATATCTTTTTCCATCCTTCCTCTTTTAGTCTTTGTGCATCTTTACAGATGAGGTGAGTCTCTTGAAGACAGCATATAGTTGTATCTAGCTTTTTAATCCAATCTGTGTCTTTTTAATGGAGAGTTTAATCCATTTACATTTAAGGGGTTTTTTTTTTGTTTGTTTGTTTGTTTTTGACAGGTACTGTCTTACTCCTGACATTTTATTGCTTTTCCTTTAGATGTTTTAAATATCTTTTTTTTTCCCTTTCTTCTCCTTTCATTATTTGTCTTCAATGTTCGTTGGTGTTTTGAATTGGTAAGATTTAGTTTCATCCCCTTATCTTTTGCATTTTTGTTTTATTGGTGGGTTTTTTTTCGTTCTTGTGTATTTGTGATAGTGATTATTATTTTTTTGATTACAGATGTGAGACTCCCTTGAGAATTTCTTGCATGGCTGAGTGTGTGGTGGTGAACCCCTACAGTTTTTATTTGTCTGGGAAGTACACTATTTCTCCCTCAATTCTGAAGGAGAGCTTTGCTGGGTATCATATTCTAAGCTGGCAGTTTTTAATTTTTTTTTCTTTTTAGTTTTTTGAATATATCATACCATTTTCTTCTGGACTGTAGAGTTTCAGTTGAGAATTCTAATGGGGGATCAATTATAGGTAACTTGATGCTTTTCTCTTGCTGCTTTTAGAATTCTATCTTTGTCTTTGAGCTCTGCCAGTTTGACTATAATGTGTCTCAGAAAGGATTTTTTGGATTTAATCTGTTTGAAGATCTTTAAGCTTCTTGGATCTGAAGGTCTATGTCTCTCCCTATTCCTGGGAAGTTTTCTGTTATTATTTCATTGAATAGGTTTTCAATGCCTTTTTCTTTCTCCTCACCTTCTGGAATACCCATGATTTAGATGTTTGTGTACTTAAGATTGTCTGCTAGCTCTCTTAGATTTTCTTCATTTTTCTTCCACCTGCATTATTTTGAAAAGACCTTCAATATCTGAAATTCTTTCTTCTGTTTGCTCTATCCTGATGCTTAAGCTCTTAGTTTTTATTTTGTTTGTTTGTTTGTTTTAATTTCTTTGAATGTATCCTTCAGTGTCAGGAATTCTGCTACTATTTTTTTTTAAGGTACTAATGTTTTGGTAAATTCCCTTATATCCTGGATAGTTTTTATCTTTTCATTGTGTTCTCTAATTGAGCCTTCTCTTTTCTCTGAGTTTTTTAAAGATTGTTGCTTGAAATTCCTTTTCAGTCATTTGAAGGGTTTCCTGCTCTGTGGGGTCTGGTCCTTGAGAATTATCATATTCCTTTGGTGGTGTCACATTTTCTTATTTATTTGTATTTTTAGTATCTCTACATTGATGTCTTGTCACCAGGTGGAAATGTCATTTCTTCAAGTACCCTGGAGTGAACTTTGAGGAGAAAGATTTCCTCCTCTATTTGCAGGCTTTGCTGGTGACTCCTTGTGTCAATGCAGTTGAGTGTATGGTGTGCTGCTTGGAAGGTGGTCCTTGTGGCTCTTGTGGTGGGTGAGCCAGCCTTGCCAAGTCACTAGATGTGGTAGACCACCTGCAGAAAACAGTGTTTGTACAATGCTCTTGCCTTGTGTTTGGGCTGCGGAATGGCTGTTGGAGCATTTCCTGGGTCCCGTCTCCCCATACTCTTTTAAAACTCATAGAACTTTACCTTAAAAAAAGTAAATTTTACTGTATATTCATTTAAAAATAAGAATATATTTTTTCTGTATCTAGATATTTTTCTGATGGTTGGCCAGTATGGGGATCTGAATCTTTGGCCATGGTGTTATCAGCACCACACTCTACTGAGTGATCTAACTAGCCAGGTCCTAGTTATATGCTATATATTCTTTATACAGGAAAAACCTGGAGGCTATTCCAGAAACTAATTAAAGTGCTAGGCCTTGGTAGATGGAAATGGTTTGGATAAGGATGAAACTTCTTAATGCTGTCTTTCATTGTTGTTTTGATTTTATGCTATGTATTTGAAAAATACAATTAAACTGTTAAGAAAAAATCAGATTCTAGTTTGATTTTATCCCTTGGCCCCATAGGGATAGTAAATTTTTTGCTTAATACTTCTAAATTAAGTTGGAGCAATAACAGGTAGGTGTATATAAAGTCCATTGGATTCATTTCTTGAGCATAGTTTTTCTTTCTACCCTATGCATAGCTGGAGATAGAGCCCCTGACCTTAAAGGATTTCACAGATCTTTCTTCTAGAAATGATTCTTCTTATGACTGAATAAGCTACTTTAAAATAAAACTAGGAGCAAAAAAAAGCTATCAATTTCTTTGTTAAAACACTAACACTCGTATGTTTTTGCTTTTTCGCTAACAGAACTTCTGTTTACTGTTCTTTAAGTTAGACTGCATTTTGTATTATGTGATACCAATGGGTTACTGAATCAAGTGATAGTAGTTAAGCTAGTTTCTTTAGCCAGTCAATAGGAAATAACTAATCATTTTTCTACTCACTTGACCTATTTGATTGTTTTAGTCTTGTCTAAACTGTACAATTGTAAAACACATTTGAAAGAACCTATTAATTCCTGTTGTCATTCATCTTTTGGTATATTCTCTGAAAATTAGATGAGCTTACATCAAAACCCAGACCACTAAGTTTAAGTTTCCCTATATACTTTCACAACTGCTACCAATAAATGTATACTACTATTGGCTACTTTAATTTTTAAGATGCAAATTTTTAAAAATTATTTAATTGACATGTATTACTTGTACATATTTATGATGTACAGAGTTATATTTCAATACGTGTATCCAACATACGGTGATCAAGTCAGGGTAGTTAGTATATTTATCATTTCTTTGTGATGAGAGCATTTGAACTCCTTTCTTCTAGCCATTTGATAAAATGCAATAAATTATTGTTAATTACAGATGCCTAGCACTTCTGTAGACCACTAAAACTTACTTTTTCTATCTAGCTGTAATTTTGTATTTCAACTGATTGATTTTTTTCAACCAAGACATTGTTTGAAAGAACCTGTTGATTTCCATTTTCAATTGTCTTTTGTGTGTTTGCTTCCAGAGCCTTCTGAAGGAGCAAGTTCTCTCTCTATTTGGAAAAAAACTCCCTATCTTTTCAAATTCCATGAAGTCAAAGGACAGTGACATTAGAGACTTGAATTAGGATTTCCAATTCCTAGGATTGTGTTACACCAAATAAAGAATTAATTTAGTTAATATCAATAATTTAGTTGACAAAATCAGTTGCTTAACTGCTGCAGCTATATTTTCAGTTTAGGTTTTGTTCTTCTGGCATTCCAAAGTATCCTAAAAGTAAATTCCAGTTTGGAGATTTTTACATACAGATTTTCTCTTGCTTACTAAGAATCTGTAAAAATTCAAAACAACTGATGCCCCTGTAGAAAATTTAAAAACTGTGTGAATCTAGTTTCCAGAGTCCAAACATGCTATCATTTTAAATCATAATGTAAAGCATTCTATATTATTTCATCCTTAACCATCTTAGACAAACTGTACCTGCAATATTGTTTAAGACTGTGAACAAGAAAATATCCAGCTAAAGAATTTTTGTTCTGATTTTTCACTCTGTGGAACTGCACTAATAGATAGCAATGCTTACAGTGTATTATATTAACAAATCAGAGTGGCCAGGGAGGACACTGAAAGAATGACAGGCATGCAACTCATCAGTGTTTTATTAGACCAAGTCTAGACTCTTATAAGGTCCAAATTGTCTCCCTCCCCTGATAGAAGGATAGTATTGTGTTTGGTTGTATATGAGTTGTTATTACAGAGATGTCAGTTTTAGTTTGAAACATAAACATATTTTTATTCATACATTAGTGCTTATAGTGATCAATGACAGTGTATCTAGTACACTAGAATTTGTTTTTGATCAGTAGAAAAGCAATTATTCATAAAACTCAAAACAGAGGCAAAGTTGTGAAATAAAGGAAAAGAATTATAGGTTTCTTACAGGGAAGGTAATTTTAATATAGACGAGATTGGTCCAAGTTCTGCTATTTGGATTGATAGATTATCTAGTAGAACTATCATTTCAATAATCTCAATGACAGTATAACACTGGATACTTGGTACAGTATTATAAATTAAATTTACTGCAAATGTTATTGCAGAGAATATGGAAAGAGATCTATTACTTGTGTTTGTGAAAGTTTAGATAGGAAAAAATTTAAGAGTCTTTGACAAAATATAGCAGAAATGATCTATATGATACGGCTATATTGCCAGTTGTCAAAAAATTCACTTTAGCCATTACTTCTTCATCAGTATCCTTGAGTTATAGTGACAAGATTCCACTTGTGAGAGAAAATATTGTATTAATCAACTTGAATGTTACCCATGTAAGTCTGGTGCTTTGCAGTGTTTGGCAATGTTGAATGCAGTTAACTTTTAAAAGAAATGTATTGACTTCTATTCATTTTCTCTAATAATGAGAACTTGCAGCAGGTACAATATAAGGTTGTTGGTAATCCTGCATATTGACAGTAAGAAATGTAATTATAGCAGATGGAGTTTATTGTATTCATGCTTATCAATTTTTGATGCACACATATATCTTTAATAACTTATCAAATATTCTTTTATTTATATCTGAAAAACTATATATGATATAGCTAAAAAATAACTTCCCATCTATCTATTTATCTGTATTCTTATTACTTTTACCTAAATAAAGTTAAAATCAGTGTATATTTCTTAGGTATATTGTCTACCATCAAAGCATTCATCCTATATCATTGTTATTACATTATATCTGTCTTATCCTTTGGTTTGTAAGCCTCATAAGAGGTGATTACTCCAAGAATTCAGCATACTGTCTACAACTACCAATTTCACCTTTCTCTTCGCCTCCTATTTGGGTGCATTCATACACACCACCCACCGACCATCTTTTCTTCTAAGAAATAAAGTAATAAAAGCTACAACTATACCATAATAAATGCTAGTGTTTATTGAGTGCTTATGGCACGCCTGACTATCTTTTAAGAGCTTCAGTCTTTCTAACAATCCTAATAGTAGGTACTACTTTTATATCCATATTAAAAATGAGGACACTGAGGCCCAGAAATTAAGAAAAGTGCCTGAGATAATACAACTAGAATCAAGAACTGTAATCCAAATATTGAATATGAGAGACTAAAGCGGGAATGCTGAAATTAACTCCTTGCATCTTAGTTTTCTAAGCATATGAAAGCATACAGAAGTCAGACCATAACATCTTTAAGACCTCTTCCATTTTGATGCATCTAAGAAATTACAGTGCATATATATTATAGGTGCTGTGAAAGAGTTTTCTATTTTAAGATAGTTTTGCCTAAATAGTTTTGGCATTTTAAGATGTTGCTGTACTTAAATAAATCCTACGGTATACTTCAAAACTTAGAATCCTTTAGATATACCAGAGAAGCTACCACACTGAAAGGTTATCTCAATCAAATTTTTTATTCACCATTGTAATGATTTCCTAGATGTCTCATTGATTTGGAAGAATGTTTCAGTAAAAATACTAGGTTCGACACAATGCCTTTTTAAGCACTTATTTCAGAGAATCCTATATATAAACAGTGTTACTCAAGGGAATAAATCTCATTACTCAGATAAGAAAGAACACACATTGCTGATTATAAGATCTAAAATACATTTGAGCAAAATAAATGAAACATTTTTGTATCAAATATGTTCCCAAACTCCTAGCCCCATCCCTCAAACATACACATTAGATTGAACGGTAAACTTTAAGAAAAAGGAGGGATAGATTTGGTGGAAGTTCAAAAATCTGGAAAAAGAGAGGTCTCAGAGAACCAAATCCATTGTTATGTTATTATAGAAGCCCAGAGTATCTTATCTACAACCCTTGGGAACAGGTTTTTTTGGAATTCAGAGTTTTTCAGATTTTAAAATCTGTAGCACAGTCTGGGGCAGCAACTTCTGATCAAACACATCAGTATTTTTACAGTAAATGTATATTTACACTAAGTGCGATAAGAAAAAGTTAGGTAAAGTCAAGTTTTTGCTCCCAAATGAATTGCCTCCAAACTTATTAATTTCTTAGATTGCCAAAGCTTTATTTTAGAATTGTGGATAAAGATTTAAAATTTACTATATTCACTAAGAATTAGTTGTTTTTATTCTTTTTATATCTTTTTTTTTTTTTCATGACCGGCAACGGATCGCAACCCTCAGTGTCGCGCCCGTACCGGACCGGGACTGGCAACGGGATCGCAACCCTCGGCGCTGCCCCCGCACCTTGCTCAGCCAGTGAGCGGTCAGTCTGTATGTGGGATCCGAACCCTCGGCAGGAGCGCCGCCGCACTTCCCAAGCGGCGCACTGTAGCAGTGCGCCACCGGGCCGGCCCTTTTTATATCTTTTATCACAAATTATAATGCTTCTCATTTTCTGGGCTCTAATAAGTGGACCCATACATTGTTCTCATCTTTGAGATCTTTATAGATTTCAATTCTCTTTCCATCTAGCCTTAATCTTTCAGAAAAAAACGACTATCCTAACTGGTGTAAAACTAGAGACTTGGCTATCCTAAATTAAAAGGTGGCATTTGGAAGAGGCAATCATATTTTTTAGGATCTTAATAATAGTTGGATCATAAAATGGGAAGTGTAAGTAAAAACCTTTTTAAAAATTGAAGTTTTATATTCTTTTTCATTCAATTGTTGTACTTCCTGCAGAAGATAATTTTTCTTTTGACATATCTTATATGTTTTTAGTAAATGGTCACCATAAACAATTTTCTAGTTTTCTGAAATTCAATTTAAACAGGTGTGTGTGTGTGTGCGTGCGTGTGTGTGTGTGTGTGCGTGCGTGTGTGTGCGTGTGTGTGTGTGTGTGTGTGTGTGTAATATTCATTTGTCTGTGTATTCTTACCTAACAGTATGGAAAAAGATGGGCATGACTAGACTGACTAGTTTAATTATTTCCGGAGCTTACAATTTGTATATGAATTAAAATGCTCAATTTTTTAATGAAAAAAACATATGGAAGCAAGTGTTTTCTGTTGTTTACCTAAGAATGTAAAAATATTGCTTGCCACTCCTACCCTGCACACCCAACATACGTCTTGTCTACCTAAATTCTTCAGCCTTACATCCTTCATTCAGTGCCACAATTACACAGATGAATCAATACAAGTAAGACCTTAGACTTCATGACTCTTATAAGCTAGTATAAGGGATGAAAAAAGAACAACTATTATTTAATACTTTTTATTATAATAACAATTATTAATATAATATGAATAATTAATACACTCCAATTTTCAAGAACACTACTCATTTGTAAAAGGGCACATATTTGCAGTACAAATGGAAATGAAATTATAAATCATATGCTCTTCTATTGTGTCACACAAAGATGTAATGCATATGCAGCATTATTTCTTTTCTCTCCTTTTCTCTCTCTCTCTCTCATTTAATACTCCTAGCCTACTCTGGGCTTACAATGGTGTTTATTTAATAAATGAGGAAAAGGCATGTGTTGGTTTTATATCTCAGTTATCTCTATAACACTATTGCATATTAGGTACTTCTTTTAAATATATTTGTATATTGTTATTCACAAAAGCATCCATTTGTAGTTTTTGTTTTTTATTTTACTTATGGTAAGAACACTTAACATGAGATCTACCCTCTTACATTTTTAAGTGAACATTACAATATACTTAAGTACAAGCACAAAGTTGTACTGCAGATCTCTAGAACTTATTCATCTTGCATAACTGAAACTTTACACCATTGCACAGCAGCTCCCTGTTTTCCCCTCCCTGTAACCATCATTCTACTCTCTGTTCTTGTAAATTTGACTCTTTTAGATACCTCATGTAAGTGGAATCACACAGTACTATTCCTTCTGTGACTAGCTTTTTTCACTTAACATAATGTCCTCCTAATATAATTGAAATCAGGATCCCAAAGCAGTATCTGCACTCCCATGTTCATTGTAGCATTATACACAATAGTCAAGATATGGAATCAACCTAAGTGTCCATCAGTGGAGGAATAGATAAAGAAAATGTGGTCTATACATAAAATAGAATATTATTCAGCCTCAAAAAGGAAATTCTTCTATATACAAAAGGTGGATGAATCTATAGAATTATTTCTTAACTGACTTTATTAAGCCTTTTGGGTATCCAATATGTCAGGGCTTGTAAAATTTCCAAAAATATCTTTGTAAATGAATTTTGCTTAGAATATTATTTATTTTCTTATGTGTATCATGTGAAGATGGCATGTCAAATATTAGAAACATAAAAATAAAGGTGTCAAAAATACCAATATGTTCAAAATCACTAGGTTGGACATTACTCTAATTCATGAAATCTAATATAAAATAAATAGATGTTTAATAAAATACCAAAAGTTTTTTATATTATCATCCAACCATGAGTATAAAAAGCAATTTAGAAAATAATACAGATTTAGAGAAGAAATGAAGAGAAATGGCCTGCTTGAAACATAATTGCAAAGGCAAATGAGATTTTAGTTTTGCATTGAGATTTAAAATATTTAGAAAAAAATCCCCACTTATTTAACTAAAATAATGTTCAAAGACATTATTAGTTTTCATGTCACTTTTTTTATAACTCCCAACTTGAAATATTATTTGTAAATTATTTAGGACAGGGTATTTTTCTTTTCTTAATTTAAGAAAAAAAGATACAGAAAATGATTCTGATTACTGACTATTGTGAGCAAATGAAGTTTGCAGCCAATAGCTGTTGATACCAAAGTTCTTGTCCTAGACTTCCAAAAAGGTTTCACATAAGGCATTCATGTAAGTAGTAGAAATTTTAAACATTCCTTTTTTTTTTTTTTTTTTTTTAAGATGACATACCAGAAGTTTATAGTGTATTTGCTACAGACAACTCTGTAATCTCAAAGATAAAAAACAATGGTGAGGAGGATGGGGGGGTAATGGGGTTAAGAAGGGAAGAATGACCAAGAAGATAAGAAAGGAGCAAAAAAGGATAACATTTTTTCTTTTTTTTAAAAGATGACCGGTAAGGGAATCTTAACCCTTTACTTGGTGTTGTCAGCACCACGCTCTCCAAGTGAGCTAACTGGCCATCTCTTTATGGGATCTGAACCCATGGCCTTGGTATTATCAGCACCACACTCTCCTGAGTGAGCAACGGGCAGGCCCTAAACATTCCTAAGAGTTGATTTTCAGACATAAGTATCAGTTTTAGAAAAACAAGTATATTATAAAATTTCTGCCATGTAGAAGGCATCTAAAATAAAGAGTAATTTGTAAAGTTGAAGGTAAAAACCTTATGAATACTGACTTTAAAATGTTTAATTAGGAATACAATATTTGCTTGCATTACTAACCAGTAATAAACACTACAGAGTTAAATCAATATTGAATCCTAAAATGTGCAACATTGCCATCACGAACTGGCATCATTGCTATCACGAATATTCCTTCAGAGTGTGTGTGTGTGTGAATTTAGAGGGAGTAAATTTTGTCTTCTTTCTTGGTTCTTTGATTCTGCACAGTGGTAAAGCACCTTTGTTACTGGCATGCCTTAGTTTGAATGTGTAGCGTTTTTTCTTAGTTTAAATGTGTAGTTGTTTCCACTTCGAGCTCAAATATCTCACAAATGCCAGTCCTGTTGGAAATAATGGGGAGCTGTTTATTCTTCTGCTTAATCCCCAAAGTGGTACGTTTGCAACATTTTTAAAGTACCATCTATTTATTCTCTCCTCAAATATTTATTGAGCATATTCGTTTTGCTTGGAATAGTTCTAATGCTTTAGAATGGCCTGCGGAATAAGATTTTCCTATCACCTCTCCAGCACCCTCACCTCACTTAATAGTCCCTTACAGATCAATTTCAAATAGACTTCCCTTTCTATATGCATATGCTGCTTCCTCCTGCCATGTAACCTGTGCCTAGTGTTATTACTTACTGTAATAACCATGCCCTGTCTTCCCATCCCACACTCCACCTCTACCTCCTTTTCTAGTCTCTTCCAGATCTCAGTTCATACATCACTTCCTCAGATAAATGTCTTCTCATCTTCAAACCTCAGAGCCATGAACTTCTTTTCTGGAACCTCACTTCAGTGGTAAGGTTATCTTTATTTGTGTAATAATTTAACTAAAAACTATCTCCCCCATGAGACAAAAATCTCTACAGAAGCAGAGACTCCAACTTTTTGTTTACCTCCATTCCCTAGCACTTAGACTATGCCTGGCAGGACTGCAAATGATACATGCTTAGAGAGTAAAAGTGTTGATCATTAAAGCAGAAAAACAGACACTTCCAAGAGGAAAAAATAAATATTTATGGGACTTTAAAAAATTGTTCTTATACTGCATGTTCTCACTTATATATGGGAACTAGTAAAGATAAATAAATAAACAAACAAACAAATAAATAGGAAAAAAAGACACAACAATCAAAACAATCACAAAAATTCCTTCAACTTGTTAAAAGAACATATGTGATTTTTTTTTTTAATGAGTGGCGTTTTTGAATTTTTTATTTTATTTTTTTCTTTATGATTTTACTTTATTTATTTATTTTATTGGTTATGAATATTCATGGGGTACAAAGATGATTGTCACCACTTGTGCCCAAGTTGTGATGGCCGGATCCATACTGGCAGCATGCCTAATACCATAAATTGTGATTATACCGTGTCCTCTACAAAATTATGCCTGACCTCCCTCCCCATCCCACTTTCCCCAACTCCACTTTGTATCTCTAGGTGTGTTCTCTCCCTCTGCAAGTCCAATGCACCACTGTGGTCTTACTTTCCTTCCTTCTTTCTCCCTTAGGTCCCACTTATGAGTGAGTATGTGTGATATTTATCCCTCTGTGCTTTGCTTATTTCATTCAACATAAGTTTCTCCAGATTCATCCATGTTGTTGCAAATGGGAGAGTTTTATTTTTTTTAAGGCAGAGTAGTATTCCATGGTGTATATATACCACATTTTCCTTATCCGGTCATCCATCGGTGGACATTTAGGTTTTTGTGAACAGATCTGAGATGAACATGGGAGTGCAGGTATCCCTTTGACATGATGATTTCCATTCCTTTGGGTATATGCCCAGAAGAAGGATTGCTGGATCCTATGCAATATCTATCTGGAGTTGTCTGAGAAAACTCCATACTGTTTTCCATAGTGGTTGAACTGATTTACAGTCCCACCAACAGTGTAGGAGCATTCCCTAATCTCCACACCCTTGCCAGCATCTGTTATTCACCATCCTTTTGATTATAGCCAGTCTAACAGGGGTGTGGCGATATCTCAATGTACTTTAAATTTGCATTTCCCTGATGACTAGCGATGTTGAGCATTTTTTCATGTACCTGTTGGCCATTTGTATGTCTTCCTTTGAATAATGTCTATTCAGCTCCTTTGCCCATTTTTTAATTGGGTTATTTGGTTTTTTACTATGTAATTGCTTGAGTTCTTGTATATTATGGATATTAATCCTTTGTCAGATGCATAGTTAGCAAAAATTTTCTCCCACTCTGTAGGTTGTCATTTCACTGTGTTGATTATTTCCTTTGCTGTGCAGAAGCTTTTTAGTTTGATATAGTCTCATTTGTTTATTTTTTCTTTTGCTGCTTGTGCTCTCAGGCTCATGTTCATAAAGTCTATGCTCAGACCTACTTCCTGAACTGTTTCACCTACATAACTACCTTTTCCCTTAGTAAATTTACAGTTTCAGGTCTTATACTTAAGTCTTAATCCATCTTGAGTTGATTTAGTATATGGTGAGAGGTGCATGTCCAGTTTCATTCTTCAGCAGATGGATATCCAGTTTTCCCAGCACTACTATTGAAGAAGCAGTCTTTTCCCCAATGTAAGTTTTTGTTCCCTTTGTCCAAAATCAGATGGCTGTAAGCCTGAGGGGCAATTTCTGGGTTCTCTATTCTGCTCCACTGGTCTGACTGTCTATTTTTATGCTAGTACCATGCTGTTTTGGTTATTATAGTTTTGTAGTATAATTTGAAGTAAGGTAGAGTTTTGCCTCCATCTTTATTTGTTTGCTCAGGATTGCTTTGGCTATTTGCAGTCTTTTGTTGTTCCATATGAATGTTAGGATTATTTTTCCCATTTCTATGAAGAATGTCATAGGTATTTTGATAGAGATTGCATTGAACTTATAGATTGCTTTGGGTAGTATAGACATTTTCACAATGTTAATTCTTCCAACCCAAGAGAATGAAATATCTTTCCATCTTCTTGTGTCTTCTTTAATTTCTTTCAGTAGTCATTTTTAGCTCTCATTGTAGAGATATTTCTCCTCCTTGGTTAAATTGATTCCTAGGTTATTTATTTATTTAGGTGACTATTGCAAATGGGCTTACTTTCTTGAATTCTCTTTCTGTTAGCTCATTATTGGAGAATATAAATGCAACCAATTTGGGGGCATTTATTTTGTATCCTGCAACATTACTGAAATTATTAAACAGCTTTAGGAGTTTTTTGATAGAATCTATAGGTTTTTCTATATATAATATCATGTCATCTGCAAATAGGGACAGTGCGACTTTACCTTTTCCAATCCTGATACCTTTATTTCCTTTTCTTGCCTGATTGCTCTGGCTAGTACCACCATTACTATGTTAAATAGAAGTGGTGGGAGTAGGCATCCTTGTCTTGTTCCTGTTCTAAAGGGAAAATCCTTCAGTTTTTCCACATTCAGAATGATACTGTTGGTGGGCTTGTCATAAATGGCTTTTATTGTGTTGAGATACTTTCCTTCTATACCTAATTTGTTGAGACTCTTTATCATGAAGGAATGCTGAATTTTGTCAAATGCTTTTTTCAGCATCTATTGAGACAATCATATGGTTTTTGTCCTTGATTTTGTTGATGTGATGTATCACATTTATTGACTTTTGTAGGTTGGAGCATCCTTGCATCCCTGGGATGAATCTTACTTGATCATGTTGTGTATATTTTTTGATGTGTTGCTGTATTGTTATTGCTAATCTTTTGTTGAGGATTTTTACATCTATGTTCACCAAGGATATTGGCCTGTATTTTTCTTTTTGTAGTGTGTCTTTATCTGGTTTTGGTATCAGAGTTATGTTGGCCTCATAGAATGAGTTTGGGAGAATGGCTTCTGTTTCAATTTTTTCGAATAGTTTGAGGAGAATTGGTATTAATTCTTCTTTAAGGGTTTGATAGAATTCAGCTGTAAAGCCATCTGGACTTAGGCTTTTCTTAGTTGGAAGATTGCTTATTACCACTTCAATCTTGTTGCTTGTTATTGGTCTCTTCAGGTTTTCTATTTCTTCTTGGTTCAGTTTGGGTAGTTTGTATGTGTCCAGAAACTTATCTATATCTTCCAGGTTTTCATATTTGTTGTTATATAGTTGTTTATAATGGTCTCTAATGATTCTTCATATTTCTGTGATATCAGTTGTAATGTCTCCCTTTTCATTTCTGAGTTTTGTTATTTTCTTTTCTTTTTCTTGTTCATCCAGATAATGATTTGTCTATTTTATTTATCTTCTCAAAAAAACAACTTTTTGTTTTGTTGATCTTTTGTAACATTTTGGTCTCTATTTCATTAAGTTCTACTCTGATCTTAATTATCTTTGTTTGTCTACTACCTTTAGGATTGGATTGTTTTTGTTTTTCTAGTTCTTTGATGCATAGTATTAAGTTGTTTATTTGAAGTCTTTCCATTCTTTTGATGTGTTTATTGCAATAAATTTGCCTCTTAGTACTGCCTTTGCAGTATCCCACAGGTTTTGGTAGATGTATCTTTATTTTCATTAGTTTCAAGAAACTTTTTGATTTCTTGTTTAATTTCTTCTTGTACCTATAGGTCATTCAGGAGCCTATTGTTTAGTTTTCATGTATTTGTATAGTTTCCAGGGTTTTGTTTGTTATTAATTTCCAGTTTTAGTCTATTGTGGTCTGAAAAGATATTTGGGATGATTTCAGCTTTTTAAAATTTGCTGAGAGTAGATTTGTGACCTAATATATGGTCTATCCTGGGGACTCTTCCATGTGCTGATGAGAAAAAAGTATATTCTTTAGCTGTGGGATGAAATGTTCTGTATATATCTGCTAGGTTCAGTTGGTCTAAGGTGTGGTTTAAATCCTTTGTTTCTTTGTTGATTTGTTGGCTGGAAGATCTGTCCCATACTAAGAGAGGGGTGTTCAGGTCACCCACTATTAACGTATTAGGGCCTCTTTCTTTCTTTAGGTCTAACAGTGTTTACTTTATATATCTTGGTGCTCTGGTATTGGGTGCATACATATTTTTGATTGTATGTCTTCTAGCTGGATAGATCCCTTTATCATTATACAATAGCCTTCTCTGTCTGTTTTTATGGTTTTTGGTTTAAAGTCTATTTTATCTGAAATAACAATATCTACTCCCACTCATTTTTTGGTTTCCATTTGCATGGTGTATCTTTCTCTATCCCTTCACTTTTAGCCTGTGTGTGTCTCTACAGCTAAGGTACACCTCTTGAAGGCCACGTGTACTTGGGTCTAGATTTTTAATCCAGTCAGTCAGTCTGTATCTTTTGAATGAGGAGTTTAATCCATTCCCATTAGGGCAGCTGGTGGCCAGTGCAAGCTTCCCTTCCCTCCAGTGCCTTAACTTGGCCCCTAGTTCTTCACAGATCTTGGCTCACATTGGTACCTTCTGGGTCTGTGGGTGCCTCCTTTCTTTTCAGAGCCTTAGACTGGGCTCCTAGTCCCACATGGGTCTTGGCTCACCATGGTACCTGATGGACTATGGGAGCTTCCCTTCCCTCTGTGTCCTTAGGCTGAGCCTCTGGGGCTGCCAGAACATATAAGATGTTGATGGGGGGTAAGAAATCAGGAGGAGGGAGGAAAGGGAAGAATGGTAAAGGGCCATATCCTTTAGAAAGATAAATTAGTTAACTGCATCTTTTAGTGTATAATTTAACCACATTATTAATGTTATACCTTTAAACATTTCATATATACATATATATAAACAAATCGCTATAATTTTCAAAATCCCCTAATCAGTTCACAATTTTGATCTGAAAATGTGGCTGTTGGAGAACCCAGATAATGACATTATGAATTTTAAACTTATCTTACAGAAAAAAAGAGGTTAAAAGCTATGCTTGTACATAGGGTATTACGGGACATCCAGAGGTTTAAGTGTTTCAGAGAATTGATGGAGAATAAAATGAGACAAAAAACCACAGTCTTGTGTAGGTATGGGGACAGGGTGAGATTGCTGGTATAAAGAGAGATGCAGATTAAAGAAGTTCAGCAACTAAGTGTAAATCTTAGAATTCAAGAGTTTGGAAAACAAGAGGAAGCTGAAAACTTGAGAAACTAGAGTCAAGAAGATCTATTTAACACAGGAAATTTAAAACAATTATAAGGAGACAAACATAATCATCAGTGTAAGGTCCTGAAGAAGACTGCAAGGCTTGATGGAGGGATTAGTTTTATAAAGCATGCATAGTAATTAGTTCTCAAGACTTGAGTTAAGGGTAAACTGGCAGCTGTAGAGATATTAATTTGCTAAAGTGAAGGCAAAACTTTTGTGATATTGAGCTGTCCTCTCCTTCACAATTCCCTGGTAGGCTTTATTATCAACCCAACCTCCTTTAAATCTCCATTTCCTAACTGTTTCCACATATCTTCATGAAGGTGGGACAGGACAAACCAAGATTCCAGAAATAAATTGAGGTCCTTCCAAACTAACTCCACTGCATTTGATATTTCCCCTTTTCAATACTTTATTCTATTACAATTATTTACTTGTCATCTGTAAAATCCAACAACCATAAACTTCTATTTGTCACTTCCCTCATTCAAGAACATCGTTTCTCATTCCTTCCCATCATAACAGAAGAATGTATTCTTTCAAGGGATAATCTTTCCACCAGACATCTGAATCCTATGCCTTATTTCCTTGTTTATTTTTTCTTTTCTGTGTATTTTCAGTCTTTCACTGGCCCCCTCCTTGCTGTCCACCCAATTCCTTCTATCTGACTATAGGCACATCCTACAGAATTTCCCATACATTCTTCAAATGCAAAATCAGAGAGTGAGCTCCGCATCTGACTCTCACCTCCTTCAGGTAGGCCTCCTTTTGTGTACTCCATCAGAGTAAAAATGAATCCTCAATACCATGCTTATCACTTCTTTCCTACCCATCCCTCCACAAATATGTTATTACTTATCAAGTCTTTCTAATTTTGCATACTAAATATCTTTAAAGAAAATCCCTCCATTCTATACATTTGATACTTCCAGGCCCTACTCATAATTGACCTTTTCTATGAAATATTTTGTTGTTTACCATTTGCACTGTTTTCCATTCAGAACTTAATAATCTCTTACACAAAATACTTTAGTAGCTTTCTGAATAATTTTCTTTTCTCTTAGTGTGGCTCCTTCAAAATGTCCTGCTAGAGAAATCTTTCTAATACAAAATTGTGATCATGTACTTTGCTGTTTATAATCTTTAAAGAAGGCACTTAGTGCTTGTTTGTCCATTGTCTTTTTGACATCGTTTTATTTTCACATGATGGACTTCAATGAGTACTGGGTACACTGTTACAGATCTATATGCACTGAGGTGAAAATAGGTTCATAATATGTTAACAGCAACAAAAAAGCAGACCACAAAATAGTATACAGAGCATGATTCTTTGTTAAAATGAACTTCCACATATACATATATATATGTAAACTGTGAAACACATATGTATATGTATTTTTATATATGTAATCCAGTTCATCTAACTTTCTATTTAGCTACATACTTCACTCATAATACTTTCATAGTCAACACTTTTGAAAAAAGTATTTCTTTTGCATTATTTCAAATTTAGAGGATACATGTTTCACATTCATGGTAAAAAATTTAGAGATCACTGAAATATCTTTAAAGGCTTTGCATGACCTTCTTTAGAGGCCAAACAGCTTTCTAAGACATTCAGTGTCCTTCAGGATCTGGCCCATGCCAAAATCCCAGCCTGTACTTGCCACTCCCTCTAAACCATATCTAACTAAATTTCTGTCTACACCAAGCTCTCCAATGCAATTGCACATCCATTTGTTTTCTGATGTCTACTTTATCTCCCAAGCCAGAAACCACAAAGAAATGCAAGGATCCTTCTTCCATCCCTACCAGCAACAAATTGCTCAACAAATACTATTGATTTTTTTCTAAATATTTGTAAAATTAGTTCCCTTCTTTCTAGCACAATTCCTAACTTTAGCCCTGTTATGCAGTTTTCCTTGCCCTTCTGTCCAACCACAGTCATATGTTTTCATGTTTGCTCCCAGAAATTCCTGTTTTCTTTGTCATATCACCTATCACATAGTTTCTTGTTTTGGTTTTTACTTGTTTGTTTGTTTATTTATTTCTCTGTTACTGGATGCAACAAACCTGGCACCACTGGCTGTATCTGACATGGAACTAAATTCAGCATGATACCTAGTACATGGAAGACAGTTAATTATCATTTGTGGAATATATTAGTAGAACCCACAGTGCTGGGCACATGGCAATTGCTTATGGTAATTACATTGACTAAACTTCCTGATTTTTCTTTAAGTAAATTTACCATCTATAATTGTAGTGCCTGTACACCTAAAGCTTATTTAAAATCTATTAGCAAAAAGAAAAAAAAATAGAGAGGGAGAGAAACATTTGATATTGTTGCTTCATACAGAAGTTTGATAAAGCAGTAAAAAAAAGTCATTGGATGAGAAGAAAAGTGATTAGATGAAGAGAAATTTGGCTGTTTCTGCTGAGAAAAAGGATAGAGTACAAAATCTCAAATATTAGAATCACTCAGTGAAAATGATGCCAGAGATGGTAGGGCTGGGGAGAGACTGAAAAAATATATATCTATATATTGATATATATTTCAGGAGTATAGTGGTAGATGTAAAGGAATCCATACTTCACCTTTTGGACATGTCTTCTCTGTGTCTCTTATTGGCTTCAACAAATTTTTGTCTATAGTTTCCAAGTTAATAGAAAACTTTCTATTTCATACATCAAAAAAAGTTTCCATTTTTAGTTTGAATTCTATAATGAAAAATGCATGCTCATGATAGAAACCAGATCAAGTAAATTGACCACTAAGTAAACCAAGGACATTTTCAGTTGGTGTAATATATAGATTGAAATAAATAAAGGAGTATCATTCTGCCCCATGCTGACAAAGACTAGAAGTAGCCAGGAGATCAGAGTGATATTTGGAGAGAGAAGAGTGTTTAGGACAGAAATATTTATTCATTCATGCATGTGTGCATTGAGTCCTTATTATGTACCACACTATGCCAAGTAAAGGGAGTCTAGCAGTGAATCAAAGAAGTAAGATCCCTACTCCTTGTAGGTCAACGGGAATACTGAACTGAAATATGTGTAGCAGGGAACAGTGTGGTCATTTTACAGTTGACAAGCTCTACAGGCTGGGAATTTCAAAATTTGCCTATACTCATTTTTAATAATATGGGAAACATTGAACCTATAAATGTGTATAATCAGTGTGGATGAGATGATATTGTGTAAATATATGTTCTAGATGTATAGATATATTAAAAAAAGGAATTATAATAAGGGGAAATTTCAGATTAGAAAATAATGTACATAGTATGGTCAAATTTTAAAAGCAACTATAAAAAAGTGTAAAATAAATGTACACTCTTTACATGTACAAAATTGATTAGAATAATTAGTATACTATACATATATTATGGTACACATATTTTCAATAATATTTTTGCAGTTATATTAAAGGAAAGTGAAAGGACATACCCCAAATTGCTAGCCGTAGATGCTATTTCCAATTTTTTTTTCCTTATAGGTTATCTAGATTCTCTGATTTTTTTTAATGAACACGTGTTCCTTGTACAGTAAAATTATAATGAAAATAAATCTGCAAATGAATAAAAAATTTCTTTTAGATATTGAGTGTAATATTGTATCAATTAAACATGATCTTGCCTTTGTAAGAGTTAGGAAGTTCTGTAATCAACCTATATTGTCAATCCATGAAATTTATTTCTTATGATGTTGCTGAAGGTAATATTTTTATAAAGTACAGTTTGGTGAAAAGAGAAATTCATTGGCTTCCAATTAATTTAAGTTCTACCACTTAGCTCTTCCTTGCTTACAAAGTATGTAAGTTTTCAACTTTTCACATACTCACACATCTATAGGAAAAAACAGCAATGATATATCTAAAATTTGTTTGTGAAAAGGTTAATTCTAGGTGTCAACTTGATTAGATTAAGGAATGCCAAGAAAAATGATAATCTTTTTAGTTGTGTCCATGTGGGTGCAGAAGAGAGTAGCATGAGAGCTTGAGTGGACTGCATGGGAAAGATCTGCCCTTAATATGGGCAGGAACCAGCCAATCCGCTGGGTGCCCTAAGAGTATGAAAAACAGAGAAAAAAGGCAAATCACTGTCTCTGTCTGCTGGAGCTGGGATACACTCATCTCTCTTGTCCGCAGAGATCAGAGCTTGAGATCTTCAGCTTTTGAGTTCCAGGACTTATACAAACAGCACCGCCAGCTTCCTTGGTTTTGAGGCCGTTGGACTTGGACAGAGCCACATTACCAGCATCCAGTTTGCAGATAACCAATTGTGGGACCTCTCTTCATAATCATGTGAACTAATTCTCCTAATACACAGCAAAGTAAGCAATCAACAAAGTGAAAAGACAACCTACAGAATGTGAGAAAATATTTGCAAACTATACATCTGACAAGGGATTAATATCCAGAATATACAAGGAACTCAAACAACTTCAGAGTAAAAAATAAATAATCCAGTTAAAAATAGGCAATGGAGCTGAATAGACATTTTTCAAAGGAAGACATACAAATGGCCAACAGGTACACAAAAAAATGCTCAACATCACTAATCATCAGGGAAATGAAAATCAAACCACATTGAGATATAATTTCACCTCTGTTAGACTGGCTATTATCAAAAAAACTGTGAATAACAAATGCTGGAGAGAATGTGGAGAAAAGAGAACTCTTCTACATTTGGTGGGACTGTAAATTAGTAGAGCCATTATGGAAAACAGTATGGAGGTTTCTCAAACAACTACAGCTAGAACTACCATATGATCCAGCAATCCCACTACTGGGTATATACCCAAAGGAACTGGAATCATCATGTCGAAGGGATACCTGCACTCCCATGTTCATCGCAGCTCCATTTACAATAGCCAAGATATGGAACGAATGTAAGTGTCCATCAATGGATGACTAGATAAGGAAAATGTGTTTTATATACATAATGGAATACTATTCAGTCATAAAAAAGAATGAAATTTGGACATTCACAGCAACATGGGTGAGCTTGGAGAAAATTATGTTAAGTGAAATGAGCCAGACACAGAAAGAGAAATACCACCCGACCTCACTCATAAGTGGGCGCTATGAAGGAAGGAAGGAAGAAAAGAAAAAGAAAGACCACGATAAAACACTGAACTTTCAGAAGGAGAGAACAGACCTATTGTTACCAAAGGTGGGAAAGGGGTAGGGGGATGGGGGTTAGGTAGTAACTGGGTAAGAGACAGAAAGAATAATTAAGATTTATAAAGATGAACATGCTAATAACATTGATTTGATCATAGCGTACTGTACACAAATACTGATAGTCAACTCTGTACCCCATAAATATATACTCAAAAATAAATAAATATTTAAAAAATAAAAATTCCCCTCATAAATCCCTTCTCGTATATTTATAACATGTCCTATTGATTCTGTCTCTCTGGAGAACTGTGACTAGTACAATTTGCAAGACTACTATAAAGAAGAAATGCAGAAATTCTGATAGAAATTTGAGTTAACTGAGGAGGAGCTGCCAATGTAAGTTCCAAATGTTTATTCTAATATTAGATGGACTTAAAGAAGGAAAATATGGGTTTGGCATACTTTTTGAACAATTGTTCAAATGTCTTGGGTTTGGCAAAGTTAAAACTACATTTTCCCATTCCCTTTTTTCTCGTAATTTACAAAACCGTGTACAGTTCAAGGCAAATTTAATCCACATGTTCTGATTCATTTGCACTTAACTTGTCATAATGTTTTTCGTAAACGTCATCTTTTGTCCAAGAAAGTTTGTGAGCATCTTTTTAATGAGTCCCCCTTTCCTCCCTACTCTAAGAAGCTGCGTTTTGGTATTAGTTAGCCAAATGGGAACCCCAAAAAGTTGAAACCTAAAATCTATGAATTTTAAATGAATTCATAGTCAAAATTTTCTCACGTATTTATTTGTGTGTAGTAATAGTAAAGCTAATAGTGTTAAGCTAAAGACCAAGGGGTCAGACTATAGCTTTTGCTGTTTTAAAATCAGTTCTTATGAATAAGTTAGATTTTTGTATTTAATAATTATGTTCCTCCACATAAGAAGTGTGACATCTCCATAGAGAAAATATTATATCTCTACAATGACATCTCCATAGAGAAAATATTATATCTCTACAAAGACAAATTAAAGAGCAGATGCTAGATTTATGAGAACCTTTGTCTGTTATCATTCATGAGAGCTGAAAGGCAGCCACCAATAATGAGTCTAACACAAAGGGAGAGAAAATCAAGACTCAAAGAATAACACCTTCTAAAAGTCATAATTGCTTGTGCTGAACAGGATTTGTTCCTATATCTCTCAGATTGGATGAAACCACATGTCAAGGAGAATCTTCAAATATTTGAAATACAACTTTTTGTGGGATATAAGCATTTGAATACTGATGTCAGAACATTTCAAGTATTTTTTAAATTTTTAAATAAATTGTAAAAACTATATATTGTCATTTATTACCAGTGCTTCTAAGTATTCTTCCAGCTACATAATACAAGACTTTTGCATTGTGGCTGAACAATCCACAGTACCCTAGTTATTTCAAGGACACATTAAGAACAGTAATGTGAAAAGCAGAATGTACTGCACACAGTTTAGGAAATTGGGATGCCATTAAAAACTCCCCAGGAAGAATGAACTAAGGTCCACTGTAAGGCTAAGACTGTGAAAGCTCAAGTTTTAAAACCAAACCTAAATTCTCAGCCCACATCTATTTAAATTGATGTTAGACGACCTATCCCCAGGGAAAATGGATGCCTGTATTTGCTGTACTGTGAACTATTTTAGAGCAGAAACACTGTATGTTCTCCAATGAGTGTTTATGTGCACATCTGGATATATGCAGAAAACTAATGTAATTAATGGCCTATGTAAAATAAATTACTGTTTTTGAAATCTCACTCTTTGATTCTGGGTGAATGAGTTTGTGGTTAGAAAATTAGGGTCTCAGTAAGACATACATGCATTCACATACACACACACTCTATTCCACAAACCACCAACTCCAGTAATAAGTGAGGAATTTAGACCCTTGGACCACATTGAGGCTGTTGATTAATTTCATCTGGCCTGTAGTATGTGTTTCTAAAGGGGGACACATCATGTAGCATTTGAATATATTTTCAAAATATTGTAGTAATTAGTAATTACAAGAAATATAACATGAATACATACTTAATCATTTATATAAATGAGTCAGTTTTATGGCTGGAACAGTCTCTTACCTGGCAATTAATCTTCAGATGAATTTGTATGACATGTACATATATACGTATGTCTATATGCATCTACCTACCTACCTACCTATTTTATATTTATTTATTTAAATTTTTTTTGAGTATTAACTTGCCAAGAAAGTTTTTAGACTTTAGGATGGAAATGAGACAGGATTCAAGTACAAATCAAGCAGCTCAATTTTGGGATTATGTTGGTAACTCATTCTCTTAGACCGTCAGTTAAGGTATGGTTGGAACATTGAAGTGTAGACATATCAAGAGCTGATTTTGTCCCAGAAGCCAAAGAAGGGTTTCACAGAGGAGGGGTTGTTGAATTCAGTATGGTGATTTTATTTCCCCTCTGGGTCATTGGTTTCACGATTAAAAAAAAAAAAAAAAAGATACCTTACTCCTTCATATGGGATTGTTATGAGGTAGCCCACCTGGTCTTACATTTGTTGTGCCCTTGGAGTATGACTGATTTCCTACTATGTGATGCTAGGAAGGGATTGCCTTAAAGAAATGTTCATTCTGCTGGTTTGGGAACTGGAAAAAGAGTCCAGAAGCAATGCCAAACTGAATTATAATGCCTTTTCTCTCCCAGAACACCTAAGATGTAGAAATCTCTCCATTATCCAGAAAGTTTCTCAAGTGCTCTTAGGACTGAATCCAACTGCACATGAAATAAGCTCTCGTACAGACCATTTCTGTCCAGATTTCTAGTCCTAGAGCATCAAAGCAGATAGATGATCAGGAAAAGAGTCATAGTCACACAATAAACATCTACCTATTTAAATGTACTTATTCCTTCATTTCTGTGTTTCAAAAAGATTGAAGTTACCTCTCATATGTATGGCAATGTGCTAGAATTAAAGGTAAAACAATAACCCTCCTACAGGTAAGTTCCTGTCACCTAAACTAAACTTTCTTTTTTTTTTCTTAACAGATCAGTCATTATTTTAACATATCAGACATATGTTACAAAAGTAACATATTAGCATTAAACATTATTCTCATAGTTTCATACCTGTAAACTGTGCTGAAAAATATTTGCCCTAGGCTTAAATTTTTGCTGAAATATGTGTTTTTCCATGTGTCTCTAAACGTCTCCAAAGCACAATGTCTCAGGTATGTATGGTTCTATTTTCTGTAAAAAGTGTAAAATTTTTCTTACTCAAGGTTTGATTTGACAGCACTTAGCTTAAGATTGTGGTAATGGGTATGTTGCCAGTATGAATCTGGACCTCACATCATGGGCACAAGGGGTGAAAATCAGCTTTGTATCTCATGAATATTCATAACCAATAAAAAATCTGTCCATTAAATATAGTAAACATTTGTATATTTCCCTGTATTTCTTACAACGTTTTTACTGTAATCAGTCATAGTCAAATGAAAAAAAAAAAAAAACCTGCAAAGTAACAAGGTAATAACTACATAATCTGTATGCAAATTTTAAATAAATTAAAATTAAATAAAATTAAAATTTCAGAAAAAAAGATACATTGGACGTGAAAATTGATAATTAAAGTTTTAATGCATGATTTAAATATCTAGTATGGATTGTTTGCAACTGTGTTTATTAAATATTATTCTACATTGGTGTAATTATTATCCTGAAATGCATATGAAAAAACCTTCAATAAATCACTGACTCTTCTTGGCCCCATCTCAAGTTCATGAATATTTCTTTTGTGGGAACTATCACTCTGCATTATAGTAAGTTCTTTGTATATCTTTTTCTAATTAGTTAGATTGTGAGGATGAGTGTCTTATTTATGTCTCCTGTGCCACTGCTTGGTGCCTGATACAAGTGAGCATTCACTAAATCTTTGTGGAACCAGTGCTTTGACTTATATTCTGGATTTCATCTGAAAGTGGCATTAACACTCACTTGAACACCTGCTCATCACCCTTTCCTGAAAGTAAAATCGCA
The DNA here is from genome assembly GCF_000696425.1 of Galeopterus variegatus. Lineage (NCBI taxonomy): Eukaryota > Metazoa > Chordata > Mammalia > Dermoptera > Cynocephalidae > Galeopterus > Galeopterus variegatus. The sequence goes on along the minus strand of NW_007726897.1, from coordinate 49,580 downwards.
CACTCAAAATTAGTGACATCCTGGAAGAGAAAAGTCTATGGTTTCCACATTTTGTTTTAACAGCTTAAAATTTAAGTCACTATTTGCTCAATGTTTGAAATCCATTTGAACATATCCATAGTAAAAATCCATCAGTAAAATCCATCTACTTTACTTCTGGTCTTTGCACAGTGGGTGGGTCGGTTTTCACACTCTGCTGTTAAATTTAGTGGATAGACTAAAAACAGAATCTTGCTATTAACTTTGAATAGCCAGACTTATGGTAATTTAAGCCCACATTTAAAAACCATTTAAACTTTGTGCTTGGGTGTGTGTATATACGTGTACATGGGAATAAATTGTATCTACTATACAGTTGCGCACCCAATTCAGGTTCTATGATTTCAATATGAGGTATAGCACCTTAAGAATATTTATGGCTAACAGCTTTTGGTGATATTTTTTCTAGCAAAAATAAGTTTTCCTGTTCAAATATCCTTCTAGTGAAGAATAAGATAATAAATGTAAAGGCCATGTCATGGAAATGAAATTAGTGATCAAATAAGGTTAGAGAAAAATAAAGAAAAATTAGCAGTAGGTCTTTTTTTGAAAATCAAGTTTGTATGCTTATTAATTGACATAAACGAAAAAACGAAGTGAAGATTTTAGACAATAACTTGACCAATTTAGAATTCTTAGAAATGTTACCAAAGACAAACATCAGCTTTTTTATTTATTTCTGTCAGATTTTTCAGATTTGCATTATTCAATATTTACCATAAAAATATATTTTTATTTAAGGTTTGGCATATTAGTTATATCTCTTGCCTACGAAAGAGCCCACGTACATAGTAAACTAAAAAGAAATTAACAAAAGTAGACAATTATAATAGTAAAAATATAAATCTAGGAAATGCATATTGAGAAAAATATTCTACTAAAACCTAGATATCATTTAAATCTTCCATTTAATTGTGCATACCTAGTTTTATTGAGTGCAGTAGTATCCAGAAAGTGTTGTAGGAAACTTAATATTCTCTAACATTTCAGGTTGGGCTCATTTAATTATATAAATGTACTGAAGCAAAATCTAAATGCTGGATCCTTGAATGCAGGAAATTCTTTTCTGTCACTCATATTCCAGGTATCCAGAACAGTGACTTGTGCATAATAACAGCCACTGAATAACTGTCGAGTATTAGGGCTAAAAAATGCTTGAACACTAGCTATTGCAACAACATTGAGAATCTATTTGTTTTTATATGTTTTTGTAAATAAAAGCCTTTTTAGTTTCTTAGAGTCAAAATTATTACAATAATTTTTATAAAACTATGTTTTGGCTTTCTCCTTTTACTGCTTTGCTACTTTCCATTGGCTATAGGAAAAGCTCCATGAACATGAAAGGACTGTAGAGATGTAGTAAGTATTCTCTAGAACAACACTGCCCAGTATCAGCTTCTGTGATGATGGGAAGGTTGTATAAGCTGTTTTGTCCCATTCTGTACTCATTAGCCACATGTGGCTATTGAGCTCTTGAAATGTGACTAGTCAAACTGAGGAATAGCATTTTTAACATTTTATATTTTAAATTAATTTAAATTAAATGTAAATAGACGTGTGTCTGTGGTTACTGTATCAGATAAGATAGTTCTAGAAAAACACAACAATTATTTAACGTTACTCCTTATATTTCTCTGGTTCGGTCAGTGTTACCTTTCTTTTCTCTTTTCATTCTACCTTGGTAAATATAAAGAAGATTCTTTGTGCAAAATATTTTTGTACAGGCAGATTATACTATTTTTCATGAACATAAGGTTTTCCTCAGATCCACTACTTTCAACACTTCACTTATCTCCTCCAAAAATACACTGTTTTCAATATGCAGGCAGAAATAATAGGTATAAAGGGAATCATAACAGCCACATCTTTCAGTATCCATATTATTCTTTTTCAAATTTTGTCCATTAAAAACATGAACACTTCTGATATTTTTCATTATCTATAATTCGCACTTCTTCAAAAACAGCCATAATAAGTAATTACTTCTTTATATCAATTTTTCCCTTGCTTACTGGAATATTTGGCTCTAGAAAAGAGTATCACAAATGGTTTAAGAAATAAAGGAGAAAGACATGTTTTTATGACTAATGTTCTATCAATCCTTCTATGCCATACTTATCAACTCTGTTCCTATGAGAACCTTTATGACTGTCACTGTTATAGAGAAAATAATTGCATTTTTAGAGCAAAAGAAAACTGCAATAAGGGAATAGGACTTGTTTTAAACAAAATGCCATTTTTCATTGGACAGATTTAATTGTTACCAGCCACAATAAATAGAATGCATTGTTTAACATTATTGGCTAGTTTCTCCTACAATTTCATTCACTAGATGGCAAGAATATCATCTTGGACAGAGAGGCTTAGACATTTTTACATCTATAGGCTCAATGCACTGCCAAGAACACTCGGGTATCTTTCTGTTTTTATTATCCTGGCTTCTATAACAAGTTCTCATAAATTCTGTGCCTTTCTAGGACCACAAAGAACTGGGAAATAGATCACTTTCAGGGTCCATGTATCTTTATGTAGGCTTTCATGGAGCAGCTGGACAATGATTCTTGAACCAGGCCCACGGTGTAATACTAGGAGAGATGATATTATAAAGAGTCGCTTTACTATTCAGTTTATAGCTGTCAGTAAATTGGACCTATTTTCTGGGGATAAAACTGATTACTTTGAAAGCCAAATAAGGACTGTTCCCCTGATGTGTTAGTATATGTGGGATTTCTTTGTATTTTGAAGAGATTTGTGGTTGCCTCTTTTGTGAGCCATATTTGTTACATATACATTCAAGCTGGGTTTTTTTTTTTTATTTTTTGAGTATGACATGTTAGTAACTGCTAGCTCTGGACAGCTTGTTCACCCACTGTTTTGATTAATGTAATGAGAGCTATATATAATTCTAATATAGAAGGCTAGATTTAATGTAAATACTGTCTAGAATTCTTACTGAAAAAGCCTTTGCAAGTGCCCCCAAATTACATTTTTAGGGCTTTTATGGTTTCTTGTTAAATGGAAGTCAGAGGATTTTTTTCTGGCCAAATTTGATTATTTCACTGTTTCATGGTTATTTCTTAAAGAACCAAATGTATTCTGAACTATAGATGCCAAGGTACTTTGAGGGAAGGGTAGAAAAAGAGTTGAGGGACAAAAAAAGGAAAGGAATAGGAGAGGAAAGAAAAAAATCTCAGGCTCATTCATTGTATGCTTCATAGCCAGAACAATCCTAACACTGAACTACCTTTTAAAAAATATGATACCATTCATCTGAAATATGATATTTATTAGCTCAAAGATCTGGATGACTCTGTCAGTTTTGCTGCTTTTGCCCCAGGGGGTTGTAAAAATATAACTATTATCAATAGACTGAGAATACAATAAATGGGAATTCCATGAACCCTCTATAGTGTTACACTAAAAGGTTACATGTAAGGAAGGCCATATTCATCATTTTTTACACCTCCAATTCCCCAGAAAGACTCATGAGGATGTCATGTGTCACCCAGTTCCATGCACAAATGAGAAGAAGTCCTGAGATTGCCCATGCCCTTTCCGCCCTGCCTGGCGAGAAGTGCTCAGGGCCAGTTTTCTGCCCTCTCACCCTCCTGGGGTTAGCCTCTCATCAATTTTACACTGAACTGATAAAGAGGACCCAGGCTGCAGATCCACCCTTTGGCATGATCTCTGTCTGGGTTATCCATATATAGGCATCTTCTTAACATTAACAGAGGGTTCCTGATTTGATTTCCTTCTTTAGGAAAAACTGACTTTATTGTGACACTATAAAAAATCTTTATAAAGACAAAGATTCATGAGAAATAAGTATTTGAAAATTATTTTTCTGTGTGTATATCCACTGAGTTTATTGCCCTTTCACATGTCATGAATAGTCCAAAACAGAATCCTAAAAGCAAAAAAAGAGAATGTTGGGATACAAGACAAACAACGTTTTAGATTTGGTAACAATTGTATGTACAGAAAATTATTAAGGAAAATAAGGAAAAGATGTGTTTCTGGATAAATCTAAACAGGCAGGAAAAAAGAAACAAACTTAAATACAATGGCTTTCTATATAGCTTGATTGAAAGAATGATTTTTGTCCTTATAGAATTGAAATGGTGTGGAGAATATTTGGCAGGTGAATTGACAGCATTCAATCACCTAAATCTACTTTACGAAGTGAAAGAGCTAGAGAGAAAATGCAAGTGATGGAATTTCAATGTGATGATAGGAAACATACGCAATGATCAATGTTAAGGACCGACCATGCATCTCTGTTTTTTATGTCATTCCCTATATCACTGATGATAAGATTGCATCCTCAGTAGCCACTTGTCTTTCTTTCAGCTCCTTCCTTCTTTCCCTTTTCTCTAGCTTCGTCTCTCCTAGGCTATCTGAAACTATAAATTGAGCCCAAGTAGAAGTACCTAGATCCCACTGACTTCTCCAGAAAGTGAAGGGGATGTCTAATGTATTTGGCTCAAGAATCCTCTCCTTATTACTAGAACTCACCTGTTCTTCAATTCCCTCTTCTTCAGGACTGTTAGCCCCCACATAGAATTCAATTAATGATTTCCAATTCTCAAGCTTCAGTTTTATTTTTTCTGCTTATAAATCTTGTCTTTCTCCTTCTACTACGGAACTTTAGTTTGTGATTCACATAATAAAAGCTTTTGGAGCTATTTTTTCCCATAAGACAGGCTAGGAAAAACAAAGTTTGTGTTTTTATTTATAATAGAAAATGGATAAGATCAAAGTATTATTGATATTCATTTTTTATGCTACTGTATTAGTAATTTTTTGGAAAATTGTCAGACATGTATATTTATTATTCCTGGTGTCAAACTGTTATTTTCTGTTGTGTGTTTGTGAAATTCTATTCCTGTTCATGTTACAATTAATTCTATATTTGATATTTTGCTTTTAGTTGTTGCTTAGAACTATTCTTCTGTAACATACATTTTAAAACTTTTTAGACAGGCTTACGTTGTAATAATTATCCACTTCATTAAGCATTTTCTTATAACATATTTTATGCTTGCAAAGTAATTAATTGTAATCAATTATAATAATTCATAAAAGTGTTTAACTGATTTTCAAGTGCTGAGAGACCAAGTTGTTCTTAGACTTTCTAAAAAAGAGCATATCAATTAATATTATCTTATATACCTTATGTGCTTTTCTATGTATCTTTAAATATTTTCAATTTTTCTTTTTAAAAGATCATTCTGGCAAAGGGCATAAATATATTCCCTTGGTACATATATTGTAAACTTTCGATCTAGAAAAGCTCTAAATACATATATTCTCACTAGTGTATGTTGTACGCACTTATCTGAAGACTCAAAATGAAGGATTAAACTCTTTAAAAAAAATTTTGGCATCTTGATAAATAAAGTGATATTTACCCTTAATTATATTTGTATAATGTGTTTATTGATAATCTATATGATTTTCCTTTTCTGGCTTGCTTATTAATGCTTACTATTTTTAGTTGAGATATTTGTATAATTTTATTAATTGATAAGAGATACTCATATAGTATGGCTATTCGTGACTTTTCCAGCATATTTACCAAGTTTATTTGAGTTTGTAAATTCTTTTGGTATTTCATGAAGTAATTTATACTTTTAATTGTCAAATTTATCAGTACTTACATTTATGGTATTGTTTTTATTCAGGGACACAGTCCTTACATTGATATTAGACATTGGTCTATACTTTCTTTTACACTTGATCTTGGCCAAAAGGCCAAGAAGTGATTATACTTTCTTTAAATTATTATTTTTTTTTTTACATTTCACTTTCGTAATAGGTGGACATAATTAATTTTGGTAAGTATAAGATTTGGATTTGTGTTATTTTTTTAAAAACAATTAACCAACTATTAAAATACAACTTAATTATATTCTCCTGATTTATTTGTATTTCATATGTGTAAAAATTTATATAACATATAAATCCATATATTTATGTGTAATTTATGTAATTTATAATGTAATATATGAAAATATATTTTATAATATAAAATGTAGATACAGATTTGCAATATAAAACCTTATTAGTAATGAGATATAATTGCTATTTATAATATAAAAATATATAGCAATATTATAATATAAACTTCATAGTACAAAATAATATAAATTTATTTTCTAATTTGTAACTCTTACTAATATTAGTAGCAATACAATTTTTTTTGGTAGTATTTTAACACCTGTTAATCTACATCAGGACAAGGCATAACATGCTTTTCTACATTTTCTTGGCTATTATTTCATGGTTACTATTTTAAGTAAATTTTAGGATAATTTTCATCAAAGTTACCAAAGTCCACTTTAAATTATTATTTGTAAATTATCTGAAGAGAACTGGCCCCATTATAACATTTAGTCTTCCCACCCAGTAACAAGATCAGTCATTTCTTTTGTTCATTTTTCCTTCCCTTCAAGAAAGTTTATGGTTATCTTCAATTCTTGTCTGATTCTCTTAGGTTTCTATAATAAGAGTCAAATCACCTGAACGTAATGACAGTGCTGCTTTGACATGATATGTTGCAATTTCTGTTATTTAAAAAATTGTGTTAAATAATAATAATAATAATGAGTAGCATTACCTTTTCTATGACCTTAATGAGAAATACTCTCATGTTTTAGTAGTAAATATGATGCTAGATGTTTATTGAAATAGTACTGTGTAATGCTAATAATATATTCTATATTCATTTTACCAACTGAAATCAAAGAACAGATATTGAATACTTCAAAATGCCTTTGAGGATAGTGACTTGTAAAATCAACTATGAGATTGTAAAATATTGGTTCACTTGATGTTGCTGATAAAAATTATTAAACATCATCAAACTAAAAGAAAAAAAGGAAACCTGCTAATACTTTGAAGCATATCATGCAACATTGCCCAAATAAGAAGCTTAAGAAATCAAGTTCTACCTTGCACCTTTGACCAGCATCTCCCCTTTACACCCAACCCCCAACCTGTAATTACCACTATTCTACTCTCCTTCTACAAGTTTGATTGTTTTGGACACCACATATAAGTAAGAAAATTCAATATTCATCTTTCTGTGCCTTGCTTTTTTCACTTAGAATAATGCCCTCCAGGTTTCATTCATTTTGTCATAAATGACAGAATTCCCTTCTTTTTTAAGGCTGAATAGTATCCCATTACAAAATAGCAGTTAGAATAAATGATTAGTATTTAAGGTGATGGATATGTTAAGTAACTTCATTTATTCATTCCACACTGTATGCATATATCACAACATCACTGTGTGCGCCACGATTACATATAATTTGTCAAAAACTAAAATTAAAAATAAAAGAAATTAGGTCCTTCAATTTGAAATGTTTGCCTTACAACTCTCGACTAAATTTCAGTATATCACATCACCATTTACACTGCCCATGAAATCATAATACCTATACCAAGGCCAGTCACATGGCCCTCTATATGTATGAGAGTACCTCAAAAAGAATTGAAAGATAATATAAATCTTTCTGTGAATTTTTTGAAGACCCCTTGTAGGTCAGTTAACAGCCTTTTTCTCTGAGACGCCCCTGGGCATCTTAATTGCTTTGGAATATTTCCTATGGCTTATTTTTTTTTAACTTAAGCCATCCCAATCATACCTGCAAATTCAGCAAACATATTCTGAATTTGAATTGATGGC
>NW_007726897.1:27423-40939 GCF_000696425.1 Galeopterus variegatus | reverse complement strand
TGGCTTATTTTTTTTTAACTTAAGCCATCCCAATCATACCTGCAAATTCAGCAAACATATTCATATACAATTTTGAATTGATGGTAATAAAAAACAGATACATACTTAATTTAGAATAAATGTTTACATATTAAACTATTTTTGTATTTTTAAAATTAATTCTATGTGGCCATGATACATGATTCTTTTATTACAATACTGCTAACATTTTCTGGTGTTACATTTAAAATTTTGCCATTTATATACATTAGCAATGTAGATCTACATGGTAGTTACATGACACACAGTGTATGTGGCAGCTCTCCTAAGAGAGAATTTATACGCAAGGAATACAGTCAGCTGCCAGCGTTCAGCTGCAGTGCCTTTGTTTTGCTCTGTAGCCTTTAAGCCTAGAGCACGTTCTTCCTGGGCAGTTTCAACCAGTGACTAAGGATCATAGGATTAATAAGGCCTTGTCATATCTACCCAATTTCAGACTCTCCTGTAGGCATTCTTCATGTTGGAGCTTTTCACTGAGCTGGACGAGCCTTTCTCAGACCTGCACTGCTCTAGGAAGCTTTCACTTCAATTCTCTTTCCCCTTTTCCTTCCACATGTATAATACTGGCTGAAATGTTTCCCTGCCTCTTCCTGCTTCCTCTTCCCAATCTTTCACAGATATTTCCCCAGTTAATATCTTGCACTTATTGGAGTTTGCTTTCCAGAGGTCCCAAATAGAAAGAGTCTGTAGATTTCTTTATTTTGCTACTTTGCCAAGAATGTTTATTAATGGTATGCTGGCTTCATTAAAGGAATTTAACTTTCCATCTTGCAGTGTTATTCAAAAATTTCTATAACATGAGAATCATGCCTTTGGTTTTGAAAGAACAAATACATTAAAACCTTCGGGCTTTTTAAATTTTGTTGATCATTTTCTGATAATTTGTCTTTTCTTGTAATGTTATATAATTTTGAAGATTTCACTTTTCTTGAAACAAATTTGGAACAATTTCTAGCCAATTTTTCTAGCCAAAATTGGCTAGAAAATCAGTAATTTCCTCAACTTGCTCACAGATTATTTTTATTACCCAGTTTAAGATTTTCAGTGTATCTATAGTTATATTATCTTTCTTATTCCTAATCTTGTATATAGGTAGATTTGTTTTCTTGATTTAAGTTGTGATACCCCTACTTTGTAATGCCTGATTTTAATTTTCACTTTTAAATTTACTTTTCTTTTCACTATAGGTCTCTTTATTTTTTTATTTCTGTACTGGTATGTAAGGATGTGAGATAATATTAATTATGATTTCTGCTTCAGCAAAAATTAGTTTTGGTTTTTTGGGTTTATTTTTTGGCACTTGGTCTATACAGGGATCTGAACCCTTCACCCTGGTGTTATCAGCATCATGCTCTAACCAAGTGAGCCAAGCAGCCATCCCTGCTTCAGCAAAAGCGAGTAAACCTTTTCTTCCAAAATTGTAGGAAGACCAGAAACAAATGGATAAATCCATTCACAAAAAACTCCCACTCCAAATTTTAGGGTGGAAAAGCGGCTCAACAGATAAAACCAGAATTCAGAAGTTGACAACAAGCAAGAAACACTAGCTTCTGAGCACCTATTTTCAACAACAACTACTATCTCACAAGATTTATCTAATAATAAAGACACCAAAACTCATATAGATTCCGTTTAAAATTTCAATTCTTGTTCATATAGTAACTAATAACATAATTTAGCATGTTTTCAATTCATTATCATGATCTCAAATGTGTTCAGTTCAATTAGCCCATCTTGGAAAACAGCATCCTTTCACATATTCATGGAATCTAACAGTAAATTATGCTATTTTATTTATCCTGTGCTTTGTGAAGTAAAATCTCTATGACTGTGTGGGAAGATTTAAGAACAGTAAATAAACTATGAACTGGAAAATGCACTGTGCTTATCTGAAAGTATTTTCTAATCAGAATGCATATTTAATGCTGCAGTAATTTTACTATAAAGGAATTTTATTTCCTTTGTGTTTTTGTTATTTTACAAATAAGCTTACTTTTTAAAATGCAATGTCTGTAAAAATGTAAGAAGACTAAGAAATATTGACATTCATCTCATAAGGACAGAGATATCCTGTCACTATTTTGGTTTATGTATTAAAAAACTAGAAGTGGAAATAATTATTCCAGAGCAACAGCTCACCTTTAGCTGGCCTGTGTATTCGAGCATCTGAAACTTTTGAAGCTATTTTAGACTGATTCACACTGGGAGATTCTTTGAGTTTTCTTGGCTTCCTGGATGCCATTTTTCTTTCATTTTACTTTTGGTTCTTTATCTGTGCATTTTAATCCATTTGTGAATATTCTCATATTCTCTTTGTGCTAGATGCACTTTTTTAAAAAGTTCCTAATTTTCATTCTTGGTTAGTGCATATTTTTGCCTATGTTCTTGAAAAAATTAAAAAGTTCCTAATTTTCATTCTTGGTTAGTGCATATTTTTGCCTATGTTCTTGAAAAAATATTGTAAAAAAAGTTTGTTCCTAATTTTCATTCTTGGTTAGTGCATATTTTTGCCTATGTTCTTGAAAAAATATTGTATTCAGGAATAATTAAATTTTAAAATATTATTCCACATTATCACTGTTGCAGGTATTATTTAATGACTAATGGCTATGTGCTGGGTGTAATACTAGATAATTTCATAGCATGACAATAAAAATATCATTTTCATTGTGAAGTTGGAGGTAAGTAGACAAGGGCTGGAATCTCAGTTGCTCCACCTACTTACTACCTCTGTGACCTGTGGCAAGTCCTTACTAACTATTAAACATTACTTTTAAATATGGAGAGGAAGATTACAATGATATATTTCTTATACATTTGTTTAGAGAATTAAAAGAGAGAATAGAGTGAAGCACTTACCTCATGCTGCCTAAGACAGAGACAGCTCCCAATAAATTTTAGGTATTTTTGTTATTAATATCCTTATTTTTCAATAGAAAAAATAGATTAATAGATGCCAAGTAATTTATCAAAGGTCTCACAGTTGATTTGCAATTTCATCTGTGCATAAATCTCTCTCATCCATGAGTTAAAAGCAGTATCTCTCTTCCTAAGTCCAAACAGTTATCTCTGAATGGGTAACATAAGAATGTGCTATATCCAGAAGCTAACGTATGGAGCAGTCTTGGTCTGAAATCTTTGTATTAGTACATTTCTGTTGCCTATAACAAAATAAATGGAACTGGGTAATTTACAAGGAAGACAAAATTTATTGCTTACAGTTTCTAGAACTGGGAAGTCCAAAGTCCAGGGACCACATCTCGTGAGGGGCTTGGAGGTGGCAATGGTGATGGCAAGGTACCTTTGTGAAATGGAGGAGCACTGACTTCCCCATTCACTCTCCTTTTAAAGCCATTCAAACCATGCCCATGACCACCATTTTTAATCCATTCCCTACATCATGGTCCTTCAATCTAATCACCTCTTCAAAGTACCACCTTTCAATTACCATAATATGATTCCACCCTCAACAGTTACAGTGGGGATTAAGTTTTGGGGAGACAGTCAATCCAAGGCAATCTTGAAACATGAGTTTTCATAAAAAAAAATTCATTGAAGTTTGTGATTGTATCTCATGTGTTTAGAGATCATGTGTCATGAGAATCATGCCAGATGATGGGGAGATGGGGTAAGGTGAGAACTGAGAGGTAGGCAGTAGATTTGGATATTGCCAGCTCACAGGTAACTTTAGGGAGAACATCTTCAGTTCAATGGTCACAGAAGAACATCGAAGTAAGTTCAGTTGTCGGTGAGAGATGGAGAATCAGCCTGGAGAAACTTGTGTTGAGTGAAATAAGCAAAGCACAGGGGGATAAACGCTGCATGTACTCACTCATATATGGGAGCTAAGAGAGAAAGAAGGAAGGAAAGAAAGGCCACAGAAGTGCATTGGACTTGCAGAGGGAGAGAACATTCCCTGGGCTACAAAGTGGAGTAGGGGGGAAAGGGGGAGGGAGAGGGAGGATGGGGATAATTGGGTGGAGGACATGGGGTACAAATGCAATTTTCAGTAATGGGTATGCTTCCAGTATGAATCTGGCTCCACATCATGGGCACGAGGAGTGACAATCATAAACAATAAAAAGAAAAAAAGATAAAAAAAAGTGTACACACAATTCCTGCAGCAAACTCTATGGTGATTAGAAGGAGAGATTGTCTAGAGAAAAGTAAGTTTATTATCGATGATAGTCTCAGGGTAGTACATGTGGATTTCTCTTAACCAAAAGACACAGCAGACATGTGGCTATTGCTGTGGACTAGTGCTTCTTTATGGCTTTCCAACTTAAAAATGAAAAAAGAGGAAGATCCTGTTTTACTCCATGCACTTAGAATGACAACCTGCCAATGCACTCTTAATTCTGAAGACAAAAATTAAAAGAAGTCTTATCCAATGCAAAACTTCTGCAAACTTGGCATAAATTCATATTAACTTTTAAAATTAATTAGTGTCATATCAGTGGAAAATTTAATACACTTTTGCATAAAATTTATAAGTTGCACACAATCTATAATTTATTATTTAAATGAATTGTTATGCTCCCTCATTTAAGGCATTATGATACTTCAGTGGTTTAGTTAACATGTGTTGAAATACTCATATATAGCCCAATAATATAAAAACTTGGAATAAAAGATCTGTGTTAAGTCTGTTTTCTTTCATGAGTTGTTCATTTACAAATCCTATACTTTACTCCTGCAGAAAGCACTGTATAGAGTTCAGGTGGAGATGCCAAAGGAACTGAGGAACACCATGCAAAGTATGATGTTAAGAACTGGAGAAAGAAAANTCTGTGCATTTTAATCCATTTGTGAATATTCTCATATTCTCTTTGTGCTAGATGCACTTTTTAAAAAAGTTTGTTCCTAATTTTCATTCTTGGTTAGTGCATATTTTTGCCTATGTTCTTGAAAAAATATTGTATTCAGGAATAATTAAATTTTAAAATATTATTCCACATTATCACTGTTGCAGGTATTATTTAATGACTAATGGCTATGTGCTGGGTGTAATACTAGATAATTTCATAGCATGACAATAAAAATATCATTTTCATTGTGAAGTTGGAGGTAAGTAGACAAGGGCTGGAATCTCAGTTGCTCCACCTACTTACTACCTCTGTGACCTGTGGCAAGTCCTTACTAACTATTAAACATTACTTTTAAATATGGAGAGGAAGATTACAATGATATATTTCTTATACATTTGTTTAGAGAATTAAAAGAGAGAATAGAGTGAAGCACTTACCTCATGCTGCCTAAGACAGAGACAGCTCCCAATAAATTTTAGGTATTTTTGTTATTAATATCCTTATTTTTCAATAGAAAAAATAGATTAATAGATGCCAAGTAATTTATCAAAGGTCTCACAGTTGATTTGCAATTTCATCTGTGCATAAATCTCTCTCATCCATGAGTTAAAAGCAGTATCTCTCTTCCTAAGTCCAAACAGTTATCTCTGAATGGGTAACATAAGAATGTGCTATATCCAGAAGCTAACGTATGGAGCAGTCTTGGTCTGAAATCTTTGTATTAGTACATTTCTGTTGCCTATAACAAAATAAATGGAACTGGGTAATTTACAAGGAAGACAAAATTTATTGCTTACAGTTTCTAGAACTGGGAAGTCCAAAGTCCAGGGACCACATCTCGTGAGGGGCTTGGAGGTGGCAATGGTGATGGCAAGGTACCTTTGTGAAATGGAGGAGCACTGACTTCCCCATTCACTCTCCTTTTAAAGCCATTCAAACCATGCCCATGACCACCATTTTTAATCCATTCCCTACATCATGGTCCTTCAATCTAATCACCTCTTCAAAGTACCACCTTTCAATTACCATAATATGATTCCACCCTCAACAGTTACAGTGGGGATTAAGTTTTGGGGAGACAGTCAATCCAAGGCAATCTTGAAACATGAGTTTTCATAAAAAAAAATTCATTGAAGTTTGTGATTGTATCTCATGTGTTTAGAGATCATGTGTCATGAGAATCATGCCAGATGATGGGGAGATGGGGTAAGGTGAGAACTGAGAGGTAGGCAGTAGATTTGGATATTGCCAGCTCACAGGTAACTTTAGGGAGAACATCTTCAGTTCAATGGTCACAGAAGAACATCGAAGTAAGTTCAGTTGTCGGTGAGAGATGGAGAATCAGCCTGGAGAAACTTGTGTTGAGTGAAATAAGCAAAGCACAGGGGGATAAACGCTGCATGTACTCACTCATATATGGGAGCTAAGAGAGAAAGAAGGAAGGAAAGAAAGGCCACAGAAGTGCATTGGACTTGCAGAGGGAGAGAACATTCCCTGGGCTACAAAGTGGAGTAGGGGGGAAAGGGGGAGGGAGAGGGAGGATGGGGATAATTGGGTGGAGGACATGGGGTACAAATGCAATTTTCAGTAATGGGTATGCTTCCAGTATGAATCTGGCTCCACATCATGGGCACGAGGAGTGACAATCATAAACAATAAAAAGAAAAAAAGATAAAAAAAAGTGTACACACAATTCCTGCAGCAAACTCTATGGTGATTAGAAGGAGAGATTGTCTAGAGAAAAGTAAGTTTATTATCGATGATAGTCTCAGGGTAGTACATGTGGATTTCTCTTAACCAAAAGACACAGCAGACATGTGGCTATTGCTGTGGACTAGTGCTTCTTTATGGCTTTCCAACTTAAAAATGAAAAAAGAGGAAGATCCTGTTTTACTCCATGCACTTAGAATGACAACCTGCCAATGCACTCTTAATTCTGAAGACAAAAATTAAAAGAAGTCTTATCCAATGCAAAACTTCTGCAAACTTGGCATAAATTCATATTAACTTTTAAAATTAATTAGTGTCATATCAGTGGAAAATTTAATACACTTTTGCATAAAATTTATAAGTTGCACACAATCTATAATTTATTATTTAAATGAATTGTTATGCTCCCTCATTTAAGGCATTATGATACTTCAGTGGTTTAGTTAACATGTGTTGAAATACTCATATATAGCCCAATAATATAAAAACTTGGAATAAAAGATCTGTGTTAAGTCTGTTTTCTTTCATGAGTTGTTCATTTACAAATCCTATACTTTACTCCTGCAGAAAGCACTGTATAGAGTTCAGGTGGAGATGCCAAAGGAACTGAGGAACACCATGCAAAGTATGATGTTAAGAACTGGAGAAAGAAAACTCTTTGAAATCTCGGTGGAATACAAACAGAAGCTATTTATATTACTCCAAGTGTTTGCTTGAAAAATGTGCTTTGGTGCTGTGGGTGGAGGGATGAATTAGTCAATGTCATACTATTTTATTGCTATGATACCAAACTTTTTTTGAATTTTTCGTTAATGTGGTTTGGTTTCATGTGTAATAGAAGAGTATTAACCTGCACAGAATGCCATTAGTGAAAAGGCTTCATTCTCTTGCAACATACCACTAGCTATCACTACTTCTTCAGCTCATATGCTTGTCAATTTGTTACAGGGATATGGCCCTTTGGCCTTGGATTGCACTGTAAATCTCTTTAAAATATAGTTTCAGTCACGATATAATTCAGTGGTTTCACTATGATTAGAGTGAATGGTATATTGGGCTAGTCCCCAAATAATGAGCAATAATAAATGGGAAAAAAATGTTCATTTTTTTTATTACCTACTCACAGGCAATACTAAATTTTTGCTTAAGTAAATATTTCTAATTGACTTAGGACCACATGCACCCTCTATCGGTTTCTGTAAAATATTGTACACTTTTCTGTAAATATGATCAACTTTTTTTCAGGTAAAAATATTACAATTCTCAGTGAAATCTGTCTCCATTTTTGTCAAACTTAAAAATAGTCTCTTTCAAGTGATTACTCAATGGTTGTCCACTTCTGTTTCTACCTGTCAAGGTGGCGTCTGCGTGCAGGGAAATGCATGCACATGCTCCAGGTGTAGGTGCACTGCTGTGGTAGTCATGCTATCCCTCAGTCATTACCTGGTCTTCCAGTGACCTATATGCTTGTTCTGGTCAGTTGGATCCTCATCACTCAACCAGCATTCAATTTGGCTCTCCCTAGCCCTGCTAGTCTTTGAGGTTGGTGGCAACATCTAGTCCTTGGGTTTTCTGGTTTGTATTGTTGTTGTTTTTCCTTTAATTGTGGTCTTCCCCACAGTGAGCCAGTACCATCAGCTCTTTAAGGTACTTGCCACCGCAGAATTCAGCACTGTGGATTTCTTATGTTTGTGAAGTAGACATGAGAAATAGTAGGCTCTGAGTAAGGCCATGTACCTGGGAACCTCCCTCAGTCATTTCTGCTCTTCAGCAAAGACTCCATGCTGGACACGTAGAGAGTTCTCTAAATTGTGTATGATTCTTCTAGGCTGCATCTAGGATCCCCATATTTGGGGAAATTTTACCACCATCCCTATTAGGTTTAATCTAAGGTTGAAAGAAACACCACCGTGTTTATTTCTAAACACTTTCTAGTTAAAAACTTTATCCAGGTCCCCTCTCACTCTCACCTATTTGTATTTAACAATATATTGGTTTTGACTAAGGCAAATGATTTGCTTCAAAGTAGAATATGCAAATAGAACCACATGCATGAAAAATGTAGTATTTTCTCTGCTATGGACATTATCCTAAATTTTGGATTTATCAATAAGTTATGCATATATTTGTGAGAAAGAAAGATAACTTTGGATGATATTGTTAAGTTGCATACATTATAAAACTATAGACTTCATTCAAAAAACAAGATTTATCTAAGTAAAAAAAAATCGTTTCAGGCTAAAGCATTGTCATATTGTACAAAAAGATGGTTTTTAAATATGATTTTATATAGTATAAAACATATTGAGTCAGCATTGATTAAAGATCTTAGATTTACATAATAACTTGCAGATTTTTGTTGTGAAGAAATTGAAACAATTTCTCTGATAGAAAAGATAACACCAAATATTATGGATTATTGCCTTGTAAGAAATCGACCAGTCTTGTATCTATTAGTAAATTCTTCTCAGTATTCATATGACTGACCAACTATTAAAATCTTTATTATTTGATTTTTTAAAAAATATTTTCCTGATTTTTTCATTAACTAATTTGTTCAATAAAATATTTTACACAAGTTCAATTTATATTTGTATGAGATTAATGATTTTAATTATTAAAAAATTAACAAATATATAGTTGATTCTTGTTATTTGCAACAGTTGTGTTTTACAATGTCACCATGAACACTGCATTAATAAATCATTGATCCTAAGATAAAAACAGGGTTAGGTTCTTGCAAGCATCTCTGGTCACAACATTTTCATCAACTGATCAGTAGTTTTATATATATGTTGCTGTGCAAAGACATCTTATGTAATACATATTGTTGATTCATCAACATTGACACCACGACCAACAGCAATATAACTCACGACTGAGCAAAACATAGGTCTAACAAATGTATTTTCTCCATAAAGCACATCACAGCTTTCTCGTGCTTAGAGACACCAGATAGCACTTCAACACTATGCTAGGGACCATTTTAAACAGTGAAATCAGAGACAAAAAGTGCAAAAATGCAAAAAATGTGGCACTAAACAGACCATGAAAAAAAACACTTGTTTATAGTAAGAGTTGAGACAAGAAGATAGAGCAACTACTTGATTGACCTCAGCTGTGCATAGAGAAATTTAAATTTTTTGCCTTGCATGACCATGGAAGCACCGTGTATTGGTTCTGTATTGATTTTGGTTTGATTTGGGGATCAGAAATGGAGCGTAACATGTAAGCATATTTGCAAAGACAGAATCCACAAATAATGACGGTAAGCTGTATGAACACACACACACATACACACACAACCTAACAACTGTCACATTCATTAAAATTATCACATTTATTCCTAAAGAAAGTAAAATAATGGAAAAATTCTAAAATACTTATAAACAATATATCTCCCCAAACAAAAGAAGCAGCAGTGTTAAAAGGAATCATTGCTATTTAATATGGTTCAAAAATATTCACCTCTAAATGGCAAAATGCAAGTATTTTCCCTTCTGTTTATTTAAATAAGTAATAAGACACACTTACCTGTGAAACAAAAAATGGGTATTCTGAATCATTTTAAGAACATAATTCTCAAATCAAGTAAGCTGAGCTGTGTTGGTACATAATGAAAGATGAAAATGCTTTGGCATTGTTTACTTCCTTTGTGTAAAAGTTATGAGTTTTTCTGTGTAAAAACAAGGCTAAGAATATTCTACAGTAAGAAAGAGTTTAAATACTCACCCAAAGTTTTCAGGGTACACATAAATATGCTTCAGGGAGGATGCTTCCTTGGTCATTGTGTAAAAAATAACATGCTTACCTGATAACATTTTAACTAAGCCTATGTATCCACTGGAACACAACAACATCATTTAATTTCAAAATTTTATATTAATGTGTGAAATATTTCTGAGCTAGAAATACTAATGAAGAGTAACATGTATTCAATACAGGTGTTTTTAATACCAGGAGGTTTTGAAAGAAATTTTCCCAGCCCGCAATATTCTTGACCACCCAAGATGACTACATAACTAGTTAGTTAGTTATATCTGACCCCTTACCATACAGCATAGCAAATTTCCCATAACATTTTTTTTGAATGAGCAACTGGAGAATTATATGGAGACTAAACAAAAAAAATGAAAAGAAGACAAGCAACAATTAGTCTAGCGTGGAGGAAATATATTTTTCTTTTGCTCATTGTTGGGCCCTATCCTAAAAGTGTGCTAAGCCTAGTGAAATAGAAATATGCCCTAAGAGACCATAGAACTCTTGATGAGAGGCAGTAGAGTTACCCATGTGTGAAGTTTTGAGGAATACTTCAGATTTTATAGTTTCCCATAGAAAACAATAAAGTTCTTATTAAAGTCCAAACATTTGGATGGAAAACAGGCAAGTGTTGCCTCTTTTGTTCCCAAAATGGCTGTACTGAATGCAAGGTTAATAAAGGGGATCGGTGATCCCTTAGGAGCAAAGGCTCCCATGCAGGTTTCTTTCGTATGCCAGCTTATCTTTCCAACACTGGTGCTGGAAGTCTGCAGGAGGACGTAGCATGTGCAATGGAACTCCTGGCTTCCTAGAGCCCTCTCTTGAGTCTGTCACAGTTGGAAGCATGAAGTGAAATGGAGTAACGCAGCTCTTTATTTTAATATATTGGCATTTAGCTCTCGATTTTCTTAGTCAAAATTTGACTGAGACTGACATAAAAACAAAACAGCAAAGCATGTTAGGACCATAAGTAAAACAAAATTTATTTAAGTGATATAAACTAATACTTCTATCTTTAAAAAACAAAAAACACATATTTCTCAATTTCAATTTTATGCGACTAATGTCACATGACACATTATTTGGAGCTTTATACAAAGGTTTGTATGCATTTGTATATCTGGTCTCTTTCCTCTCAGCTTTACAATATGATAGTTTGAATATTATCATCGCCCCAAAATTCATGTGGAAATCTGATCCCCATTGTGGCAGTGTTGGGAGCTGTTTGATTGATGGGGGTGGATCCCTCATGAATGGATTAATGCTCTCCCTGGGGTTGGGGGTAATGAGTAAGAATGAGTGAGTTCTTGCTTTATTCATTCCTGTGAGAGCTGATCTGTTACAGGACCCTGGCACCTCCCCCACCTCTTTCTCTCTCTCTCACTTAATCTGGCTGTATGATCTGCTTGTACCTCCGGCTGCCTGATGTTTTCCCTCATTAGTAGAAGCAGCCTGAGGCCCACACCAGATGCAGCTGTCCCAGAATCATGAGCCAAATAATCCTCTATTCTTTATAAGTTACCCAGTCTCAGGTATTCTGTTATAGCAACACAAAAATGGACTAATACACAATCTAAGTTGAAATGAGAGAGAGAGAGAGAGAGAGAGAGAGAGAGAGAGTGCATATGTGTGTATGTGATATCATTAATGCGTGAATTCCTTAATAATAGTAATAGTCCACCAATAAGAAATTGAGGTTTTTGTTTGGAGGTCCACATGGAGTAGTGAAGTTGCAAAAGAAAGAGAGATCGAAACATTAAGTTCTATCTTTACAGTAAAAAAAAAAAAGGAGTCTAATAAGAGATAAAAGAATACCAAATATGCAATATGCTTTTTTATGAGCATTACTAATTTCCCTTTTTTCCTGTTTGTTTTGTTCTCTCTCTTCTCTCTCCCTCTTGCTTCTCTCTTCCTATCTGTTTCACATAGACACAAAGCAGTGGATAACTATTCTTTTCAAATTTTACTTTCACAGAAAGGAAAAAAAATCATCTCAAAACATCAGATTAAAATTTAAAAATTATTACAATATTACAAAGAATATCTATGGGGAAAAATTAGGAGAGTAGATGTTTAGTCATCAGAGATGAAGAAAATGAGGAGTAACTTCATAACTCTGTAAATAGTTTATTTTTGGCCAATGGCTAATATTGCTAATATTTTCTCCATTTTAATGGTTGCAAAACAAAGAAAAGTCTAAAGAATTTTTATCACCAGTATAAAGTAATGGATAGGAAGTTTTTGTTTGTTTGTTTTAATAAGAACATTCAACTCGTTGTGACTCCTTTTCTTCCTTGACTTTGCATGAAGAGATACTTGCAGGGGCTCCCCTTCTATTCCTCTCTCGTTTCCCTCTTCCCACTGTGTTCTTTCTCTGTTCTTTCCTTCTTTCCATTCTGGGGGTTGGGTATTTGGCCAATATTTATAAATGAAAATGGCAATTCAGCTTTTGAGGAACAAATTTTAAATTTTCCATTAATAATAGTATTTCACCAAGAAGAAATTGAGGCTTCGGTTTGGAGTTCCACAGAGGGACAGGTAACCATGAGAAGTTGAGGTGCCAGCAGAGGGAGAACCTAAGCCTGGAGCGTGGTCCTTGAGAGGGAAACCGTTTCTCAGTAGGTGCACAGGACTACACAAAAATCCCCCAAGTCCCCTATTTGATCACAGCAGTCACCAGCCAAAAGCCCTTGAGCAATTGGGAACATGTCTTCATCCCCTTCTAGACATTGCAAAAGGAGCCTTTTCTTTTTTTTTTTTTTCCTCTGTGAACTAAACTAACTCCCAGGCGAGAGCTTTGACTCTCCTGTGCTATCTTTATTCGGCCACCTTATACTTGTACTCATGAGGTCACCTTTGTGCAGTGCATGGTAGAACAACAACAAAATTGACCAGAGTAGATCAAAATGTCCAGAGGACTGGAAACTATGACTTTAATATTTAAATAGAATAAACTACTGAGAGAGACTTGACATCTCCTCTATACAAGTTTTTAACATAAAAAAGCAAACTTGTACATGGAAATATAAATTCAAAATTCTCAACTTTCCTTCAACTCTATGATTCCATGGAAACGGACTCTAAATTAATATTGAGTGAAACGAGTCAGGCAGAGAAAAAGAAATAAGAAATTCCACATGTTCTCACTCATTGGTGGGAGCTAAAAAAAAAAAGAAAAACAAACAAAAAAAAAAAAAAAA